>NC_136593.1:1990797-1995797 GCF_910589615.1 Taurulus bubalis | reverse complement strand
GTACATTCTGCAGTAATTTACATAACGACAACTTCATCTTCTTTCTTCTTTCAATGAAGAAATACTCTCCGGTCCTGACGTGCTATTCACTACGCTAACCTCTTCACGCTCTCTGCTACGCTAACCTCTTCACGCTCTCTGCTACGCTAACCTCTTCACGCTCTCTGCTACACTGACTTCTACACTCTCTCCACTACGCTAACCACTTCACGCTCTCCGCTACGCTAACTTTTACACGCTCTCCACTACGCTAACCACTTCACGCTCTCTGCTATGCTAACTTCTACACGCTCTCCGCTACGCTAACCTCTTCACGCTCTCCGCTACGCTAACCACTTCACGCTCTCTGCTATGCTAACTTCTACACGCTCTCCGCTACGCTAACCTCTTCCCCGTGTCGTCTCAAGCCTGACCGGATGGGTTTACGTGAGACATTGCAAGAATCCAGCTGCTGCCTGGCCGGTACACATGTTTATTTCCGCTGTAGAGTTGGGCATTGTAACATTGGAGTCTATGGGGATTGACTCGCTTCTGGAGTCAGCCTCAAGTGGCCATTTGAGGAACTACACATTCCTGGTTAGCTACGTAAACGGTTCAAGGTAACTTTCACAGAGGTAACTCACTAGGAAACTTACTAAGTGAATAGTTATGCTAGTTAGTTATAGATGTTTCTTTCCAGAATATAAATATATGTACAGTATATATATGTAAACCAGATGCAGATACCAGCTGTTAGCGTTTCTACAAAGACTCGTTCTGTGAATTTGAAAGGCGCCGGCTTTGATCCGACGAGACCCGCTGTGTGCCGGGACTACAGCGATACGCTTCGGTCCTGGTAGAAGTGTGGTTGTGTGCAAATCAGTGCGTGCAATCTTCTTTTATGTCCCTCCTTTTCCCTCTCTGACAAATTAATGAAGTGGATTTCTGACAGCTGGAAATGTAGTCGCCGCCGCCGGATGGAGGGGAGCACCAGGTGCACCGGCAGTGTGAAGTTCAATGGAAGCAGTTAGAGACGTTTCCCGTGATCTGAGACGCGTTAAGCGGGGATTTATTGCTCTTAAAGGGCAAGGTGAACCGGGATGGATCACTCAACTCGGAGTGAAATATTTCCATCTGGAAGGAAGTGGTCCGTGACGGCGGGAGAGATGTGCATCACAACAACATAAACAAAACCGCGTCTGCAATCGTTTTTTCTGAAGCACCGGAATCAATGTCGGCCCAATCGGGGGAGATTCAGGGGAACATCCGGTGATGGGATTCCTGCTGGACGAACGGGGGACATGTTGGGAATGCTCTGATGCTGGAGCTCCCTTTGTTTCCCAATGCACCAATCATGTAGAATGGGTTAACCTCTGGGGTCATTTTAACCCTCTGGGGTCATCTTATCTTATCTTATAGTCCCTCTCTCATTTTGGTGAAAGTAGTGACAGACAACATTTCTACTCAAAAAACGATAATACAACATTTGGTATTAGACGTTTATTTACATTTATCTACCATTTTATTCATATATTTCACTGCTTTTGTGAACCTAAGACCTTTGATAAACCAATTTCTATCACCAAAACGTTTCATCCACATGAGTAAAGTTATGTTTTCACAAGAGATATGAAGAATTTCAAAAATCAAGCTTACATTTTTCACTTTTAGGGGCGTATTATCTCTTTACACTTGTGCCTTAGGAAAATGGTGCCTCATCATATAGAGAGCTGAAATTGTTCTGCATTTTTTTATGTATCATATGCAAGTGCCTTTAAAAAGTGGAATTTAAGCAATGATGTGAAATCAAAAAAATGACCTCAGACCCCAATTTGCTGTAAGTCCAACTTTAACTCTGAAAGACCCGTCCTAAAGCGGAGCAGGCGAGGTGTTCGTGGTCTCTGAGAGATTTTGAGACCAAAACCGTAAATTCACCTGAAAGACACACAGCTGCCGTTGGTGCATCGCAGTCTCACGGCAGTGTGTGAAATGGCCTCATGGTTTCATGTTCGTGTCCCGTGTGACGACTTTCTTTTTTTGAAACGACGTCACACACATTCATCTATTGATCTAAACTAAATGGAGCGTTTAATACAAGTGTTTAGCTTTAATATCCGTAGTTGTAATCAATGTACTATGCAGGCACAGCACGCACAATCATTTCCCATATGCCAGCAACACACAATTATGTCGTGAAGTTGAGTAGCGTGTTGGAAAATGATAAAATGCCAGAAACTTAGTAAAGAAAAGAGTAAGTGCCACTGATACACGCCATGAGCCGGACGAGCCTGCTGCCACGCTGGAGCCGAGCCTCCACGGTGCAAACACACACACACACAGCTGTAATCAAGGTCCTGCGGGGTCGGACCCCGAGGAGAGCGGTGAGTCAGCAAAATCAACATCTGAGCCGAGGTAACGTCACGAAGTCACGAAGTCACGAAGTCACGAAGTGGTGGGAGGCAAGAGGACTTAATGGGGGAGAAGAAACCCGTCTGCTCGATGTGTCACTGAGGCCGGATAACGAGGCGGAGGACGCCTTTCTGAGGACCCGCTGCACAAGTTCCATCAACCGGTGTTCAGACTTTTGAATAGCGGAGAGCCAAAAGTCTGGAATAAGACTACGAGTAAAAGTCGCGTTAGCTCTCTCTCTCTGCACTTTGGAACTTTTTGCAGAAAGCTTTCCAGGAACAATTAGCAACATTGAACGCTTTCAGAGAACGCCAAGGAAATGCAAGTGTCTTTTCAAAATAAAAGTCCATGTTCACAGCAAACCTGCTGGTTCCATGTGTGAGAGCTCTTTTCAAAATAAACATCCACCACAGGAAAGAAAAAAAAGCAATGTGTTCAAATGAACACATTTATGGCATAATGTAACTTCACTTCTGACGTAAGTGGCACACACACATACACACACACACACACACACACACACACACACACACACACACACACACACACACACACACACACACATTGATTATTATTTCCCTAAACACCATAAAAGGACATGTGTTTATATTCTGTCGCCTTTCCGTGAATTTTAGACATGGCATCAAAAAAAAGGTTGAAGAAGAAGAAGAAGTAGAGGAAGAAGAAGAAGAAGAAGAAGAAGAAGAAGAAGAAGAAGAAGAAGAAGAAGAAGAAGAAGAAGAAGAAGAAGAAGAAGAAGAAGAAGAAGAAGAGCTGCAGCAGTATTGAACGGTGTTTGAAGTATTGATTCATTAACTTGAACAAAGTGCATTTCTTCCACAGAGTCGGTCCAGGTGTTACAGGAAAATGAAAAAGCGTCTGAAAAATGCAGAGGGTGAACGCTCAATATCTTATCATCCGTAGGTTTTTATAATTCAGTCGTTATTGTATATTCTCTACCGAAGAGCAATCATGGGAACACTTTGGTGAACCACAGAAACAGGTTCTATCCAAATATTGCAAAACTTAATTTAACTTAAAATCCCTTCCCGCATGAGGAGCAGTAAACATATTCTTTTTTTAATCGGCCATATTTGAAAGATTTTGAACTTTACAACAGAAATAAAAATGTAAGGGTGAGGACTAACTGCTGTGTTTAGTGTATGTAACCTTTAACATTTGGCTTTGGTTGCTGAAACTTCAAAAAACCTCAAAACCCCAAATCCAGTAAAGAGCAGGAGGGAGCTGCTATTGTTGTCCTGGACTCACAGCTTCCACACGGTGGGGAAATACTACCCAGGATGCATTGCAGTTAACACTCGTTGATGATATAGAAGCCCCGCTTGGTTATCCAGACATGCTAACGGCTAACGAGCTAACAGTGGAGCAGAACCGGACGAATATCAGTAAAACACTCAAATGTGCTGTTTTTTTTTAACATTTACTACTAAATTGTGCCAGTTTTTACAACAATTAAAACTAATTTAATGTATTTAATATTGTTTTGCAGACATTCGTCATGTGCTGTCATTGTTACTGAACCCAATATAAAAACAAACAGAAACAGTGAGGCGCTCCAGGGCGATGACCTCCGACCTTTCGACAAAAACGTGTCTTTCTGCACAAATTGCAAAAGTACATTTCCGGGTCGCCCCCCAGTGGAAATAAGAGCGACTCTTAGCCAGCAGCTCGTGCCCACGGACACACACCTGGTGGTTCAGCTCCTAAAGGAATCTGACAGGCAGTCGTTATGTTTCACCGACAGGAGACAAATCTAATTTGCCTCCGCTGAGGCGCTGTCCGTGGTGCTGGAAGCTCCATAGGTGTTCTCAGCGCTGAAATAACTGAACCCCACCTGGATGAAAACGCCTGTGGAGCGTGCATAAGAGACGCCTGCATTCAGGACACGTGCAGGCCGGCGGTTTGAGTCCAGAGCAGAGAGACACAGGTTTATCTTTCTCTTTATTCTTCTGCTCTTTTGGGAATAAAGACCCCATCCTCCAAACTGTTGCAGAGCATTGCTCTCAACATGTAGGAAGACCTGCTGTGCCCATTAGTCACAGTTGTTAAGCCGTGATTGGGCGATTGCGGTTTGGGGGAGGGGTTTACCAAAACATTTTATTTAGATGGACAAAGCCCAGCGGGGGGTGGGGATTTGTGTACAGTACAAACACACACTGACTACACACCTCAGATTTACAGGCTAATACCTCACACACACACACACACACACACACACACACACACACACACACACACACACACACACACACACAGACTCATCCCTGTCCCTCTTCCAGTCCTCTTGAAGAAATAAAGAAGAAATTCAATTAAAATGCCAGGAGTGCCGAGTGTCGTGGAATCACATCCATTCATTATCGCCACAGTCTGTCAAGGACACGGGGGAGGGGGAGAGGGAGGGGGATCTCTCTCTCTCTCTCTCTCTCTCTCTCTCTCTCTCTCTCTCCGTCTGTCTTTCTCACCTCCGAGCATCACTCTGACGCAAAAATAGCTGGAAGAGGAGAGTGGGAGTGTGAGAGGGAAGGCGAGAGAAACAGAGAGAGCGGGAGAAATGAAGTCACAACGGCTATAATGAAGCCTTTGATTGTGAT
>NC_136593.1:1945797-1985797 GCF_910589615.1 Taurulus bubalis | reverse complement strand
TCCTTCCTCACTTTCTCCCTTACTTCCTCCCTCACTTCCTTCCTCACGTCCTTCCCCCTCATTCAAACCTGCGTGTTTGGCTGAAGGTGCCTCCTGGTGGCCGTAGAGGGCGGTGCTCCCTGCTGAAGGAACTCACTCCCTCTCCACCTCTCCTCTCTCTCTCTCTGTTTCCGTCCTGATTTCATCTCTTTTACCTCTGTGTCCTCTGTTCGTCTTCTTCATCTTCTTCTCTCCTCTGCGCTCCGTTGTGCCCGACTCCATCCACGCCTCACTTCCACGCTCACATTCTGTCTTCACGGCCTCTCTGGCGGTTTGACTCATGTACATCGTCGTGTAGAAACCTGCAGGACTCAGCAGACCTTTGAGAAACAAACCTTTTCCCCCCGGACAGGAAACAGCCAGTCACATCTGGCTCACTGTCTGCACTGGGAAAGGTTACAATCTGCATCTCCTCCCAGGACGCATGACTCTGCAGTCGCCTCGGCGACTAATCAGCTCCAATCAGCAGCGATGGAAACACGCCTCATCTCAGCACCTTTTCACCGCACGGCCAAGTGAATACATAATAAATCAAATCCACGGGGGTTTGGGATAATTATTATAATTTCATTAACTTACAAAACACGCAAATAATTGTCTGTCGTCCGGAGCCACCAAGCCGGGAACAAAACTGCTAATTTAACTCTGAGCTGATTATCAAGACTTTTAAAATTCGTCAGAAACCAGTTAAAAGTTGAGGAACGTTCCTTCCACTGGTTGGAAAGTCTGGAACATGTAACAGGTAACATGTAGCAGGTAACATGTAGCAGGGAACAGGTAACATGTAGCAGGTAACATGTAGCAGGTAACATGTAGCAGGTAACAGGTAACATGTAACAGGTAACATGTAGCAGGTAACAGGTAACATGTAGCAGGTAACATGTAGCAGGTAGCAGGTAACATGTAGCAGGAAACAGGTAACATGTAGCAGGTAGCAGGTAGCATGTAACAGGTAACATGTAGCAGGAATCAGGTAAAATGTAGCAGGTAACAGTTAACATGTAGCAGGTAACAGGTAGCAGGTAGCATGCAACAGGTAACATGTAGCAGGAATCAGGTAAAATGTAGCAGGTAACAGTTAACATGTAGCAGGTAACAGGTAGCAGGTAGCATGTAACAGGTAACATGTAGCAGGCAACAGGTAACATGTAGCAGGTAACAAGTAGCAGGTAGCATGTAACAGGTAACATGTAACAGGTAACAGGTAACATGTAGCAGGTAACAGGTAACAGGTAACAGGTAGCAGGTAGCATGTAACAGGTAACATGTAGCAGGTAACAGGTAACATGTAGCAGGTAACAGTTAACATGTAGCCGGTAACAGGTAGCAGGTAACAGGTAACATGTAGCAGGAAACAGGTAACATGTAGCAGGTAACAGTTAACATGTAGCAGGAATCAGGTAACATGTAGCAGGTAACATGTAGCAGGTAACAGTTAACATGTAGCAGGTAACAGTTAACATGTAGCAGGAAACAGGTAGCATGTAGCAGGTAACAGGTAACATGTAGCAGGTAACAGTTAACATGTAGCAGGTAACATGTAGCAGGTAACATGTAGCAGGTAACAGGTAGCAGGTAACAGTTAACATGTAGCAGGCAACAGGTAACATGTAGCAGGTAACAGTTAACATGTAGCAGGTAACAGGTAACATGTAGCAGGTAACAGGTAACAGGTAGCAGGTAACAGGTAGCAGGTAGCATGTAGTAGGTAGCATGTAACAGTTAACATGTAGCAGGTAACAGGTAACATGTAGCAGGTAACAGTTAACATGTAGCAGGTAACAGGTAACATGTAGCAGGGAACATGTAGCAGGTAACATGTAGCAGGTAACATGTAACAGTAAACATGTAGCAGGTAACATTAAGCATGTAGCAGGGAACAGTTAACATGTAGCAGGTAACAGGTAACATGTAGCAGGTAACAGGTAACATGTAGCAGGTAACATGTAGCAGGTAGCATGTAACAGGCAACATGTAGCAGGTAGCATGTAACAGGTTAAAATGTAGCAGGTAGCATGCAACAGGTAACATGTATACACATGTATAACATGTATATTGTAATTAATTGAAGAAATATTCAGGTGTCTGATTAAATACGACCTTCCTGAAAAACGTGAGGAGGCTATAGTGAAGCTGAGTTTCCACTGAGAACCATGACATATGCTGTGTTCGTTCTTATTGAACACTGGAGTGCTAATCTGGCAGCTCGGTTTTGAATGATTTGTAGTTTATTTATGTCCTTCTGAGCAGCTGCTGACCATATGGATGGACAGTATAGCAGATGGCAAAAGACCAGGGAGTGTAACAGGTGTGTGGCCTCTCAACGTCAAGAACCTCCCAAACACACTAAACCTCTTCATCATTGATCTCTCACCATAGCTGTACCCACCAGTCTTTCTCTCTCTCTCTCTCTCTCTCTCTCTCTCTCTCTCTCTCTCTCAGTCCATCCCCCCATCAGAGCAGCGATGTGGGTCAGAGGAAAGGAGGCCAGGAGCCTCGTGACAGACCAGTGAAGTGGGTTACCCCACATGCTCCATCATCAGCTCGTCTTCTCCTCACACAGGAGCCGGAGTGTCCTCTGGTTGCGGACGACGGAGATGCCAAAACTTGCTTTCGACAGAAAAAAAGAGCGGCCGGAATTCACCGACGCCACGATGTCCGTCTTGCTCCCGTCGCTTCTCGTGTCGTCTGACAGGAGCAGCACAGACCGGTTCTCCTCGCCGGCAGCTTGTGTTCGTGTGTCGGCTTCTGTCGTCCTCGTGAAGAGCAACAGGGAAATAAACTGGGACACATTTGCAATGTTTACGTTGACGGTTGTAAAAACGGTGTATAACCTAGAAAGTAAGTGTTGAGAGAGCGAGAGGCTCCTGTCTCTCTCTTCTGTCATCCGAGACACCAAAAACATCCAGAAATAAACACAATAAAAAACACTGGGAACAATGTTACTGAACATTTATAACCTTTCAATGAAATGTGAGAGCATGCTGCTGATATTAGAGGAATAGTTCAGACTTTGTTTCCATGTTGCATTCTCTCTCCTGACCACCAGGGGGCGACTCCTCTGGTTGTATAGAAGTCTATATAAATGACTCTACTTCTCTCTTGATTTATTCCCTCAGTAAACATTGAGGAAATGACAGAGAGGAGGCATGAAGTGTGGGCGTCTGAGAGATGCACTCAAACACACTCAAGAGGTGAGAGAGGAAGAGTGTGATTGATGGTCTGTGTCTCAGGGCTCAGTGTGAGAGGAGGGAGGAGCTTCAGCCACAGGAGGACTTCCAATGGCCCCCAAGCACCGGAGCCCCTGAGATCTGGAGCCCCCATGAGATCTCTACTGGAGCCCCTCTACTGGAGCCCCTGAGATCTCTACTGGAGCCCCTGAGATCTCTTCTGGAGCCCCTGAGATCTCTACTGGAGCCCCTGAGATCTCTCCTGGAGCCCCTGAGATCTCTCCTGGAGCCCCTGAGATCTCTACTGGAGCCCCTGAGATCTGGAGCCCCCATGAGATCTTTATTGGAGCCCCTGAGATCTCTACTGGAGCCCCTGAGATCTCTACTGGAGCCCCTGAGATCTCTACTGGAGCCCCTGAGATCTGGAGCCCCCATGAGATCTTTATTGGAGCCCCTGAGATCTCTACTGGAGCCCCTGAGATCTCTACTGGAGCCCCTGACATCTCTACTGGAGCCTCTGAGATCTCTACTGGAGCGCCTGAGATCTCTACTGGAGCCCCTGAGATCTGGAGCCCCCATGAGATCTCTACTGGAGCCCCTGAGATCTCTACTGGAGCCCCTGAGATCTCTACTGGAGCACCTGAGATCACTTCTGGAGCCCCTGAGATCTCTACTGGAGCCCTTGAGATCTCTACTGGAGCCTCTGAGATCTCTACTAGAGCCCCTGAGATCTCTACTGTAGCCCCTGAGATCTCTACTGGAGCCTCTGAGATCTCTACTGGAGCCCCTGAGATCTCTTCTGGAGCCCCTGAGATCTCTACTGGAGCCCCTGAGATCACTTCTGGAGCCCCTGAGATCTCTACTGGAGCCCTTGAGATCTCTACTGGAGCCTCTGAGATCTCTACTAGAGCCCCTGAGATCTCTACTAGAGCCCCTGAGATCTCTACTGGAGCCCATGAGATCTCTCCTGAGCGCCCACATATGAGGAGGTGGGTGTGATGTCGGAGAGATGGAGGATTATATTATAGAATGAATCTATAATGCAATATTACTCCTCAAGGCTGTTTGCCACAATGATTTCTGCAGACTGTGAAATGATGTTTGTGAGAGCAGATTAACCCTCAAGAAACCCGGGACCATAACACTTATTGTTCTTATTGTTTTTTCTGGTGGACATTGTTCTTGCACATTGTGAATCCACCAAAAGGTTCATATGTCTTCAGAAACCTGAGGAGTAACAGTGTCATGTATTATTTTAATAATGATTGTGTGTTTCTTATTTCTGCATCACTGACGATACAGAAACACACACAGAGGAAGCAGCCTGTTTATTAGCTTCCTGGGTGCAAAACATAATAATAAAAAGATTTCTGAGCAATCCAAGATGAGGATAATGTTTCATCACGAGTGATCCGTCAGATATTTAAGTGTTAAAATAACATCAGAGATTTGATTAGTGCATTGAAAATGATGTTTTTCTCTAAAAGAGCTGAAGTATTAAGGGAGAGAAACACAAGTGCATTAAAGGATTATAATATAACATTATTACCCTTAATGTGCACTCTGGTTTTGAATACTAGAACATTATAATTAACAATGAGTGAATAACCTCTTATGAACATATTCATTTCTACAAAAGTCTGGATCTCAGTGGAGTTCACGGGGTTCAGGATGAGATTCTTGTCAAAATAAGAAATAACTGCAACCATTTTGATAACCCATTAATGCTTAAGTTATTCTTCAGAGCATTAGTGTCTGAAATATGAATAATTGCTGTTTGTCTCAGTGTTCTGTGACAGGAAAACCTTTTGTCAAGAGTTTCTCAGACAAAACGATTCAAACACAACCTCAAGAACAGAACAAATGAAACCTCTCAGTTCCTTCTCTTTTAATTCCCTTTCCTCGGCCCCTCTGTTTGTTTCTCCTCTGTCTCCAAGGGGCGATTAGTTAACGTCACACTTAGAAGTTGATGACACGGCCGTTACTGCTGATGAGAAGCCCGGCTGCCTTTCAGGACTTCCATCAGCTGAGCATCCCGACAGCTGCTCCCCATCGATCCCCTCCCGCCCAGGCTGCTCTGCCTGGCTTTGGTTGTTGTTGTTCTAATCGGAGAAAGGGGATGATGATGATGAGGAGGAGGGAGGAGGAGGAAGCTCACATTTGGAGAAAGAAACAACAAAAATGCAGCTTGTGTCTTTTTAAGAACAGATGGAAGATGACTGCTGTGGCGTTGCCCCCCGAGGCCGAGGTCTCTGTTTCACCGCTTCTTCGCCGTCTTCGCCGTCGCTTGAATACACGGCAGCGTCTTAACGGCCGGTTTGTCTCCAGCAAACCGTCGCGCCGCTCCGCCTCCGTCTGTTGCCGCCGGATGAAAGAGGAGACGGCCTCCTGGTCGGCATGAGAGGGAAAACCATTAGAAAAATATGAGATTTTCTTTTGTATTCTACTGCAGGAAATAGATGTCTTTGTGGACCTCAATCCACCGCCACCTTTAACATGGAAAACATCATTAAATGCAAAACACAGCCCCAAAATGCATGACATAATAATGGAATAATATGCTGTGAATCGTCTGCAGACAGTTTGGTTATTTCGATATCCAGGGTCTTCATGCGAGCCAAAATTTCTCGGAGACATGACGGCCCTTCCTCTGAAAGAAAAGGAGAAAATAATGATGCAATTTCCTGCAAGTAGCTGAGCAATATCTAAATGTAAATTAGGGTAAATACTTATGTATTTCCGAGATGTTCGTGTCACATATCTGTGCTGTTCTGGTTATTGTTCACTCACTTCATCGGTTTCTGTTTCCACTTCTCCTGAGAACGAGCTAAAGATCAGGACGTGTTTAACTCACGATGACCTCAGTGGCGGTGGAGCGTTGAGCCGGAGGGGTAAGCAGCCGGATTGGGGGCGTGGCTATTGACTCCAGCTGATACTCGCCAAGTGTCCTGCAAAGCACACGTTTGTTTTTCCTCCAAAATAAACTTAACAGGAAATTGTGTTCATTTTTAGTGCAGCAAAGTTACGCGACAAAAACATAAACGCTGACTTTTGCAAAAGAATGACTGCGTTTCGTTTCCCGCAGACCGGCCTGAAATTATTACATTTTAATATTCACACGCACATTTCCCGCTCCAGAAACACAAGTTGTATGAATACAGATTCCATCCTGCAATGCATTGTAGGAAATAATACCAAAGGGAAAAGTTGCGGGACTTTCTGAGGTTTGATCTACGACCTTATCAGAAGAATATGTGTCATTGCTGTTATACAACGTTATGGTAATACATTTGTTATAATTATGAAACAAAATTCCATAGAGATATATCTGTTGTTACCTGACATTTGTATTAATATGTATAAATATATTTAGCTTGATTTTCGAAGAGCTGCTTTGCTAACGGTACCTTGAGCTAAATGCTAACATCAGCATGCTAACATGCCAAACAACGATGATGCTAACATGGCTGGGTGTCCTGCAGGTATGACGTTCACCACGTTCAACCTCTGAGTTTAGCATGTTTGCATGCAAACATTAGCAAATGATGAGGAGAGTGTCTTCAGTTCTGTGGCTGTTTGGTTATTTACAGCCTGTTTTATCATTCGCCCCAAAATGCATGACATAATCATGAAATAATATGCTGTGAAAGATGAAGACGTCAGATGAAGACGTCAAAGGGTCATGGAAGCTGTTGCAGTCATTCATGAATGTCTGAACCACATTTCCTGACAACACATCTAATAGTTGTTGAGGCATTTAACCAAAAAGCCATAAAAACGTCAGAGGGGATTCATCCTCCCAAGACTGTTGAGTTATTTCCGTCTGGATCAAAGACTTGGACCGACTTCCTAAACCGCTAGCGCGGCTCCAAATGTGGAAAGAGAAGCTGAGCCAGCTGGAGAGCTGAGGGGGAGACCGAGGAAGAGGACGAAGCAGGAACGTTATCCGTCATCTGCCACGGTTTGGTCCAAGCTGCCCGTCCGAGGGCGACTCGGCCTCCACTGGCAGCGTTAATGGCGCCACACAGTGCTCGTGATTTCATAAAGTGACTCACATCTCCGCTTCATTCCGTTCACCCTGAGAGAGAGAGACAGCTTTATTGGCTTTCTTGCAAATCTGCCGATCCAGAAATGAGCTTTTTTTAAATTTTTTTATTCACCCACTGTGCTCGTTTTCAGCCATGGTTCATAACAGCTGGAGCTAAATACCTGCAAGTGAAGTTTAAAAGGCATAACAGCTCCAGCTAAATGTCTGAAATGGTAATTTCACTGTCACATGAGAGTGGACCAGAAAGACCTGCTCACGATAAAACCAGCAGGCTTCAATATTAAATTATTTAATTTGCTCCATTAAATCCAACAAAGAACTGAGACTGTGTGTAAGAAGTGGTGACAGTGACAGCGACGTCAACCATTGGTCTGCCGTTATGAAGCCTTGAGTTCAACGTCCTGGCCGTCGACAATCTACTTTTGAAGAAACCAGAAGTGACACGAGAGGGCGCAGCTAAGTACAACGAATAAGACATAAGGTAATAGATTTAACCTTTGTGAACGAAGGGTTTAAAAACGTAGTGTTCTAGGGTTAAAGACGTTAGTGTTCTAAGGTTAAAGACATTAGTGTTCTAGGGTTAAAGATGTTAGTGTTCTAGGGTTAAAGATGTTAGTGTTCTAGGGTTAAAGATGTTAGTGTTCTAAGGTTAAAGATGTTAGTGTTCTAATGTTAAAGATGTTAGTGTTCTAAGGTTAAAGATGTTAGTGTTCTAGGGTTAAAGATGTTAGTGTTCTAGGGTTAAAGACGTTAGTGTTCTAGGGTTAAAGATGTTAGTGTTCTAGGGTTAAAGATGTTAGTGTTCTAGGGTTAAAGATGTTAGTGTTCTAAGGTTAAAGACATTAGTGTTCTAGGGTTAAAGATGTTAGTGTTCTAGGGTTAAAGACGTTAGTGTTCTAGGGTTAAAGATGTTAGTGTTCTAGGGTTAAAGATGTTAGTGTTCTAGGGTTAAATACATTAGTGTTCTAGGGTTAAAGACGTTAGTGTTCTAGGGTTAAAGATGTTAGTGGTCTAGAGTTAACGACATCAGTGTTCTAGGGTTAAAGATGTTAGTGTTCTAGGGTTAAAGATGTTAGTGTTCTAGGGTTAAATACATTAGTGTTCTAGGGTTAAAGACGTTAGTGTTCTAGGGTTAAAGATGTTAGTGGTCTAGAGTTAACGACATCAGTGTTCTAAGGTTAAAGACGTTAGTGTTCTAGGGTTAAATATGTTAGTGTTCTAGGGTTAAATATGTTTGTGCTCTAGGGTTAAAGACATTAGTGTTCTAGGGTTAAAGACGTTAGTGTTCTAGGGTTAAATATGTTAGTGCTCTAGGGTTAAAGACATTAGTGTTCTAGGGTTAAAGATGCTAGTGTTCTAAGGTTTAAGATGTTAGTGTTCTAGGGTTAAAGCCATTAGTGTTCTAGGGTTAAAGATGTTAGTGTTCTAGGGTTAAAGATGTTAGTGTTCTAGGGTTAAAGACGTTAGTGTTCTAGTGTTAAAGACATTAGTGTTCTAGGGTTGAAGACATTAGTGTTTTAGGGTTAAATATGTTAGTGTTCTAGGGTTAAAGACATTAGTGTTCTAGGGTTAAAGACGTTAGTGTTCTAGGGTTAAAGATGCTAGTGTTCTAGGGTTAAAGACGTTAGTGTTCTAGGGTTAAAGACGTTAGTGTTCTAGGGTTAAAGGCATTAGTGTTCTAGGGTTAAAGACGTTAGTGTTCTAGGGTTAAAGGCATTAGTGTTCTAGGGTTAAAGACGTTAGTGTTCTAGGGTTAAAGGCATTAGTGTTCTAGGGTTAAAGATGTTAGTGTTCTAGGGTTAAAGACATTAGTGTTCTAGGGTTAAAGATGTTAGTGTTCTAGGGTTAAAGACATTAGTGTTCTAGGGTTAAAGATGTTAGTGTTCTAGGGTTAAAGACATTAGTGTTCTAGGGTTAAAGACGTTAGTGTTCTAGGGTTAAAGATGCTAGTGTTCTAGGGTTAAAGACGTTAGTGTTCTAGGGTTAAAGACGTTAGTGTTCTAGGGTTAAAGGCATTAGTGTTCTAGGGTTAAAGACGTTAGTGTTCTAGGGTTAAAGGCATTAGTGTTCTAGGGTTAAAGACGTTAGTGTTCTAGGGTTAAAGACATTAGTGTTCTAGGGTTAAAGACATTAGTGTTCTAGGGTTAAAGACGTTAGTGTTCTAGGGTTAAAGACATTAGTGTTCTAGGGTTAAAGACATTAGTGTTCTAGGGTTAAAGACGTTAGTGTTCTAGGGTTAAAGACATTAGTGTTCTAGGGTTAAATATATTAGTGTTCTAGGGTTAAAGATGTTAGTGTTCTAGGGTTAAAGACATTAGTGTTCTAGGGTTAAAGACGTTAGTGTTCTAGGGTTAAAGACATTAGTGTTCTAGGGTTAAAGATGTTAGTGTTCTAGGGTTAAAGACATTAGTGTTCTAGGGTTAAAGACGTTAGTGTTCTAGGGCTAAAGACATTAGTGTTCTAGGGTTAAAGATGTTAGTGTTCTAGTGTTAAAGATGTTAGTGTTCTAGGGTTAAAGACGTTAGTGTTCTAGGGTTAAAGACGTTCGTGTTCTAGGGTTGAAGATGTTAGTGTTCTAGGGTTAAAGATGTTAGTGTTCTAGGGTTAAAGATATTAGTGTTCTAGGGTTAAAGACGTTAGTGTTCTAGGGTTAAAGATGTTAGTGTTCTAGTGTTAAAGATATTAGTGTTCTAGGGTTAAAGATGTTAGTGTTCTAGGGTTAAAGACGTTAGTGTTCTAGGGTTAAAGACGTTAGTGTTCTAGGGTTAAAGATATTAGTGTTCTAGGGTTAAAGACGTTAGTGTTCTAGGGTTAAAGATGTTAGTGTTCTAGGGTTAAAGACGTTAGTGTTCTAGTGTTAAAGATATTAGTGTTCTAGGGTTAAAGACGTTAGTGTTCTAGTGTTAAAGATATTAGTGTTCTAGGGTTAAAGATGTTAGTGTTCTAGGGTTAAAGACGTTAGTGTTCTAGGGTTAAAGACGTTAGTGTTCTAGGGTTAAAGATATTAGTGTTCTAGGGTTAAAGACATTAGTGTTCTAGGGTTAAAGACGTTAGTGTTCTAGGGTTAAAGATGTTAGTGTTCTAGGGTTAAAGACATTAGTGTTCTAGGGTTAAAGACGTTAGTGTTCTAGGGTTAAAGACGTTAGTTTTCTAGGGTTAAAGATATTAGTGTTCTAGGGTTAAAGACGTTAGTGTTCTAGGGTTAAAGATATTAGTGTTCTAGGGTTAAAGACGTTAGTGTTCTAGGGTTAAAGACGTTAGTGTTCTAGGGTTAAAGATATTAGTGTTCTAGGGTTAAAGACGTTAGTGTTCTAGGGTTAAAGATGTTAGTGTTCTAGAGTTAAAGATATTAGTGTTCTAGGGTTAAAGATGTTAGTGTTCTAGGGTTAAAGACGTTAGTGTTCTAGTGTTAAAGATATTAGTGTTCTAGGGTTAAAGATGTTAGTGTTCTAGGGTTAAAGACGTTAGTGTTCTAGGGTTAAAGACGTTAGTGTTCTAGGGTTAAAGATATTAGTGTTCTAGGGTTAAAGACATTAGTGTTCTAGGGTTAAAGACGTTGGTGTTCTAGGGTTAAAGATGTTAGTGTTCTAGGGTTAAAGACATTAGTGTTCTAGGGTTAAAGACGTTAGTGTTCTAGGGTTAAAGATATTAGTATTCTAGGGTTAAAGACGTTAGTGTTCTAGGGTTAAAGACGTTAGTGTTCTAGGGTTAAAGACGTTAGTGTTCTAGGGTTAAAGATGTTTGTGTTCTAGTGTTAAAGACATTAGTGTTCTAGTGTTAAAGACGTTAGTTTTCTAGGGTTAAAGATGTTAGTGTTCTAGTGTTAAAAGATCGACGGTATCCTTGAGATTCGTGATCCTTGAGGAAAGTCCGGAGCACAACAAAAGAGCGTTTCCAGAGCGGCAGAAGGAAGACGCATTGTGTTTCCTGTGTCGTCCTCTCAATACAAACCACCTCGTGCTTCTCCATTCAAACCATCTTAACGTGAAGCAGCAGCCTTGGGGAGAAACGGTGAGCTTCACACCTCCAGGTGCCCGACGGAGACGTTCTTCCGTCCCCGTCGTGCTTATTGTGCACGGTGGAGAGCCGACAGAAGCCGGTCTGCGAGCTGGTAAGCATGGACGTTAACAAAGCTGGATTTGGAAATACTGTGAAAAGACGACTTTGCAAAAAGCCCTCGACACCGTTGTCAGACCTCAAGGACACACAGTGAGTTCTGCTGAGCGTCACTGAATGGAGACAGAGCCTTTGTGTGTTAACAAGTAAATGCCACGGGATTGAAAAGCATGTTTTCTTTAAGATCGTGAAAATTACACCGTTTATCACAGCCAGAAGCCGGAAACAGCATCAGTATTGTCAGGCTTTCAGCCATCTGTGAACGCATCATGTGATGTATGAGGAATGTCAGAAAAAAGATACAGATAGAGGACACATTTTATCAAAGACACTTTGTCCCCCATTGTTTGCCAATCTGTAAAACAAAATATTAAAGAACCTACTTTTTTATGATTTATGTCGTAAATGTGTTAAATTGCTCAAACAACATTTTTGAGTTGGCCTTGATTCTAGCCGTGGTTGTGCCGTTTCCATCGAGGTTTGGGACTTTTATATTGAAGTGAAAATCAAGGCAACCGAGAGAAAAATGTGACAGGAGCCAAAAAATGTTTTTAAATGCCCCGAAACTGCTTCAGGTTCAGAGGGTTCAATCCCATTTGACAATGAGAAGTCTACGTCACTCTTCCGGATACACCCTATGGTAACTTCCGTTCACTGGTTGCAGATGGCGACGGCCAAACAAAAACGACAAACCAAAGGTGATGTCAGGATGACTACGCCCTCTTCCCATCTTCAGCCTATGAGCATCCTGAGCTTCCTGTCCACAGTTGTATCGCCACAAAGTCCCCAAGTGAGGTTCAAAGGTGGGGAAACAAGATGTTCTTTGTCTTCATGATGTGACTTCTATTAAATCTAAGTTGGTCTTCTTTTCCTCGAACAGTCAACGTTAAGTCAACTTTAATGGCACGGCGAGTCTTCAGAGAGACGCTCATTTCCCAGCTGACAGCCTGGTAGAAAGAGAAGAGAGGAGCGAGAGAGAGACACAAAGAGAGAGAGAGAGAGAAGTCCTTTGTCTTCTTCATTTCCAGCCCGTTGCATCACCGTTTCCCACGAGATTCTTTCTTAAATCTGCGCCTCTGCTCAAGAAGTCGGTTGGTAATCGGTGAGCACCGGCGTCCTTTCAAGGGTATGTGGAGTTCTTTTTAAAAGGCTCTGAGCTTCCACCCGGGAGGCGTCTGCTCAGCTCCCGAGTGAACCAAGCGCTCCTTTTTTCAACGCTATATTTCACCTTCATAGTTGTTTTTAGCCGAACCACCAATGTTTTCTTTTTACAAACCTAACCAGGCAGTTTTCTCGCGTTTTTTCTTCTTCTTTTTTAGTCCAACGTTTAAAAGGGCGATGTAATCGTAGAGAGCACTTTCGTCGTATGGGAACGACATTCCTTTAGGGGACAGAAATGTTCAACATATAAATAAGTTGTTGAGTTATTTGCTAAAACAACGCAGTGATGAAACGTTTTGTTCAAACATTCAGAATCAGAATCAGCTTTATTGGCCATCTGTGTTAACAAACGGATGGAACTTGTCTTCGGTTACACGTTGCTCTTACACACAATATACAATAAACAAGATACATATTAAAAAGACATTACATACAACAGAGACAAGAGACAATTAAAGTGTGTGTAACTGTTGAATGTTAATGTGACGACAAGGTGCTGCCAGTTAACGCCCCGCATGGTGTTTGTTGTGATGTATGTGATGCGTTTATTACGGGACAATTTAAATGTGACCGGGTTGTTCGGCGCATGCAATCACAGCGGTGAGATAAAAGCTACAACGGTGCTTATGAGCCGCGCTTTATGAATTAGCGGAAACCACTTAACGTCCCCTCAGACATCATTTTGTTCTATATTTTAGGCGACTAAGTGACCGTTTGCCCGTCGCTCGTCCGGCTGCACATCGGCTCCTGCCCTCCCATTAGAACACATGCAGGTGTGGATGCTCCTTTAGTTACATCAACATGTATATTTTCATTTTACCAAAAGTATTTTTCCCATAACATGCTATAGCTAGTTTATACATCTCGTTACAATTATGTTTTTATTCTCCGCTATTGCTCCTTCACGTGGCAGTGGATTTAACAGCTTTCAGGATCTATAATGTGGTATTAACCTTTTAAACACCTTTGGGCCTTTTTTAATTTATTGCAAAAAATATATATAAATCACCCATACATTTAAATGGTGCTTACATAACAGAAATGTGAATTATTTTCTTTTTCTTTTCTTTTTTGAGATTCTTTACGAGCCTGGAAATAACTACGTAAAATTAGGTTTAGGCAACAAAACCAACAGTTAGGTTTAAGCAACACAACCAAGAGTTAGGTTTAGGCAACTAAACCAACAGTTAGGTTTAAGCAACACAACCAACAGTTAGGTTTAGGCAACTAAACCAACAGTTAGGTTTAAGCAACACAACCAATAGTTAGGTTTAAGCAACTAAACCAACAGTTTGGTTTAGGCAACACAACCAAGAGTTAGGTTTAGGCAACAAAACCAACAGTTAGGTTTAAGCAACAAAACCAACAGTTAGGTTTAAGCAACACAACCAACAGTTAGGTTTAAGCAACACAACCAACAGTTAGGTTTAGGCAACTAAACCAACAGTTAGGTTTAAGCAACAAAACCAACAGTTAGGTTTAAGCAACACAACCAACAGTTAGGTTTAAGCAACACAACCAACAGTTAGGTTTAGGCAACTAAACCAACAGTTAGGTTTAAGCAACTAAACCAACAGTTAGGTTTAAGCAACTAAACCAACAGTTAGGTTTAAGCAACTAAACCAACAGTTAGGTTTAAGCAACTAAACCAACAGTTAGGTTTAGGCAACTAAACCAACAGCTAGGTTTATGCAACATAATCATGACCTGTCCACCACTAGTCGTCTTTTTGGATATTTTAAAGTACGTGACTCGCTCAGATTGTTGTAAATGACGTGGATGCGTTTCCTGTGAGTCCACCGTGACTGACGCTCCTCGCTGACTTTGCATTGGCATCATGTTCGCGTTGAGAGATTTGAGTCCCTGGAAACACGAGATTCCCTCTTGAGGCTCGTGCTCCCAGCCGGCCGCTGTGTCGGCGGGCTGCAGCAGCCGGTCGGTAGCTTTAGTCTCTGCTGCGCTCTGCCTCCTTTTCCACCTGTTCAATCGATTACGCCTGCAGGTCAACCCGCTCAACTGTACGCACACATACGCTCATGCATATGCATATGTATATTCAAATGCATATGCATGAGCGTATCCGTGCGAACGCCCACGTCGACGCTCGAGTCGCTGTGAACGTGCAGAAAAACAAACTTCAGTCGATTTGAGTCAACATTATTTCCGATGACGCCTCATTTGCTGCGCAGCGGAGATTTACACATCACAGAGAGAGGAATGCCATGTACAAAACGCCAAGCAGCATTTGATGCGTGTAGTCATTAGATGCCGGCACTTTAAAAATAAACACAATTCTGTGGTGAATGTCACCACATTTACATATTAATTACGGGGGAATATGTATCTACACTGGGAGTGCAGAGAGAGCTGGAAGCAGAACGGCTGAGTGAGCGGCCGACAGATTAGCATTAATAAACAATGAGACATCCAGATAGAGAGACACCAGGACTGAGCTGTGTGCCGCTCTCTCTCTCTCTCTCTCTCTCTCTCTCTCTCTCTCTCTCTCTCTCTCTCTCTCTCTCTCTCTCTCTCTCTCTCTCCTCCTCCCTTTAAAGACACTTTTCTGTGCCGGACCATCAGCTGTCCTGGGATATTCATCCTTCCATTTAGCAGTTTTTGAACTGGATCTTCATCCCTCCCTTGTTTCTCTTTTCCTCTGTTTGAATGCCCTTCTCTCTCTCTCTCTTTCTTTCTCTCTCTCTCTCTCTCTCTCTCTCTCTCTCTCTCTCTCTCTCTCTCTCTCGGTGCAGAAGTTTTGTATCGGGATCTTCATCATTCCCTTGTCTCTCTCTTTTCCTACATGTCTGTTTCTCTCTGTGTGAATGGTGTCCTTGTCTCTCTCTCTCCTTCTGGATTATTGATGTCATTCTCTCTCTCTCTCTGTCTCTGTCTCTCTCTCTCTATATATATATCTATGTAAAGGGTGTCCTTGTCCTTCTTCCTCCCCCTGTGTGAACAATGTCATTATCTCTTTCTCCCTCTGTATGAAATATGTCTCTCTCTCTCTCTCCTTCTATGTGAATGTTGGTATGTAAATGTAACATGTCACAAAAAAGCCTCTTGGAGGTAAACTGTTAAAGCTGCATTCTCTCTCCTGACCACCAGGTGACTCCTCTGGTTGTATAGAAGTCTATGCTTCATGTGGTAAAGCTGCAATCTCTCTCCTGACAACCAGGTGACTCCTCTGGTTGTATAGAAGTCTATGCTTCATGTGTTAAAGCTGCATTCTCTCTCCTGACCACCAGGTGACTCCTCTGGTTGTATAGAAGTCTATGCTTCATGTGGTAAAGCTGCAATCTCTCTCCTGACCACCAGGGGGTGACTCCTCTGGTTGTATAGAAGTATATGCTTCAGGTGAAAAAGCTGCATTCTCTCTGGCGGTTGAAGGAAGCGCACCGTGATGTGAAACTCATTCCAGGACCGACTGTTGCTGCTCGCTGTTGTCCGTCTGTCCTCTCGCTCCAGGAGAAACAAGTTGATCCTTTCTGGAAGAGAAGCCTTCTGCTGCCGCTCTGCTGGAGGGATCCATCTTTATGACTGTTTAGTTGTTTACAGAGGAGGATGCAGACACACAAACACACACACACACACACACACACACACACACACACACACACACAAACACACACACAGGTCATTGTGAGATTGCTACAAGCCTCTTAATGACATCAATCTAATCATCCAGTCCACTCACCACCACCCTTTTTTCAACACTCCATCTACACACACTGTTGCCTGGCAACTATTTGATTGCTCATTAGGCGTTACATCGACCCACAACAGCAGAACGGGGGGGGGGGGGGGGGGGGGGGGGGTATTGTCTGTTTGTTTATAAAAACAAACAGACAATACTCTCATTTGTACCGTGAACGAAAGAGCGACACCACCTGACTGAGATTGCTGCAGAACGGAGCTGCAGGAGGTCGCCGGGTGAGAGGGACTATATATATGTATATATATATATATATATATATATATATATATATATATATATATATATATATATATATATATGCTGTGGTTGGTGATCAGAACCTTGACTAACGACGGCTCCTTGCTGTATTATTTCTCTCTTCCACACATGTGTGTAATCAGCCCCTTTTAAATATGAGAAAACCATAACCTTATCCATTCTGTAAATGAATATGCAGGAATAACCCATAACCCTGTCAATAAATCCACCTTTTGTTTGTGTTGCTGGAGACAACAACACAGCTTTCTAGGTAAGTTATTGTGGAGTTATACATTAAAAGTTTCTCTATACGTCTCCAGTGAGTCAGATTAAAGTGTGCACAAAAAAATACTAAGAACTAAGAAAGCTCATGTCTGTGAATACCATACCTACACATTCCCTTCAGTCCAGAGCCCCGGCTCAGGAACCAGGAACTAGCCTGATCCCCCCTCTGAGGAACCGGGTCTGGAGCCTTTTATACAGTCAGTGTGAGTTCATGTCTGACGACAACAGCAATAGACTCCTTCTAATGAGCACAGTGGAGAAAGACTCATTGATCACCTGTCCTCCATTGATCACGTGTCCTCCATTGATCACGTGTCCTCCATTGATCACGTGTCCTCCATTGATCACATGTCCTCCATTGATCACATGTCCTCCATTGATCACGTGTCCTCCATTGATCACGTGTCCTCCATTGATCACGTGTCCTCCATTGATCACGTGTCCTCCATTGATCCGTGCTCACAGTGAGCCTCTTCCTCTCAGCCAGCAGAGACCCAACAACAGGCTCGACTCCGTGGAGGATCTCATGAGTTTGCAGCAACACGTTCACACTCGCAGTGGGATTGCAGCGTCACTAACCAGTTGACATTTCTTGCCCTCCATTTTGTGGAACATGTTTGTTCTTGGCTTGGGTTTTGCTTTTCTTTTCTCCTTCTCTGCCCCTCCACCCTGAGAGGCTGCAGGTTTCCTCCTCATCAGCAGAGGAGCAGAACATTGTGTAGAGCGGATATCTCACGGTTATCATTTGATGACATCGCAGAAGGTTTATCCTAGAATATTACAAATTACATTAAAACACTACTGCAACAGGACAACCCTAACCCTCCTTAATCTTTGCATCCTCTGGAGACCATGAAGGCCAATGCATCCAATGGTTGGTGAGATAGTTCAGTCTGGACTAAAGAGACAGACAGACAGACATTTCGCTTCCATTATATTCAGCTGGAACAACATGGAGCGACAGCATAAAAAGTGTAATATTTAGTTGACAAATGTGCGATTATGTGCGTTTGATGTGGGCATAACATTGTGCGTCCATCTCTTAACACCTGTTTTTATCTGTGACTTGTGCGACAATAAAGACACAATGTGTGAATAGAATGTCCTGCAGAGTAACCTGACAGCTGGACAGCAGCGCTGGAGTGTTTGTTTGTCAGACTGCAGCATCACCTGGACGCCAGTCAGCAGGTCGTCCTGAGGCCGGTTGACAGCATCCACTCTCCAGCCAGCAGCTTCCTTCAGCTGGAAGTGTGAGCTGTGTGAGCTGTGTGAGCACCACCACCACTCTGCTACTGTGCAGCTTCTGATGGACTGAAACTCAGAGAAGTCTCCTTCATGCCGGGGATCCAAGCTCCCGGCCAGCTGGGTGCCTTTTCGCCCTCTGCTTTAGGGAGTTGTTTACTCCTTCCCTTTGGCCCGACTTTTGGCAGGAACCACACGTTTCCCTTCCAGCTGGGGGCCACTGCTGGGGACCACAGCTGGGGGCCAAAGCTGGGGACCACAGCTGGGGGCCAAAGCTGGGGACCACAGCTGGGGGCCAAAGCTGGGGACCACAGCTGGGGGCCAAAGCTGGGGGCCACTGCTGGGGGGCCACTGCTCCAGGTGTGTTTGACACATTCATGACTATAAAAATTAGTATTTCCCCCCCAACCATAGCAAGATCCGCAGATGAATGTGTCAAAACAATTTGTCTCTCTTCTTCCCCTTTGGCTGCTTCTTCTACTTCATCTTCTTCTTCTTTTTCTTCTTCTTCTTCTTCTTCTTCTTCTTCTTCTTCTTCTTCTTCTTCTTCTTCTTCTTCTTCTTCTTCTTCTGTCAGATACGAACACGTTCAGGAACATTACCTCCACCGTCTGGACTGCGGCAGACCTCCATTTACTTTAGCCACGAAAAAACTCAATATGTAGTTCTAGATATAGAGACGCAGAAAATGTGGCGAAGTGAAACAGAAATTGTATCAAATGGCATCTGTATTTGATCTGTGTGTGTGTGTGTGTGTGTGTGTGTGTGTGTGTGTGTGTGTGTGTGTGTGTGGTTCCCACAGCTCATTTAACCTGATGGTTGGGTACCAGTGGAGGGTGGCGGGGCTGAAGTAATTATCCCGCTAAAGGCCCGGCGAGGCTTACAGAGACCTGGAAGACACGACTGCTAATTATTTGGACCAGTCGGCAGTTGTTTGTATTCTCTCAGTCAGTCACTTGTATTTAAAGCTCAGACCAACGCATTCATCTTGAGCTTTAAAACCCCACCTCACACAAACATGTACAACCTTTTACACCGACTCCTTTCTCTTTCAACACTTGAATAAACACGTCTGCTGAATCTCCTCTCGCACCATTTGCCCGCCGGCGTTTTTTTTGGCCCAATAATGTCAGATGACAACTTGTAATTCGAAGGTTATGACATTCAGTTTTTTTTTCATTATGTTCACTCGATGAAACGGTGGTGCGCTTTTTTTTATTTTTTTCCCCTCCATCATGAAGATGAAAACATAAAGAAAGGAAAGTGGTGATAAAATCTGTAACTGCACAAGATAAAGATGAATCACCTGCCTGCATTGAAGATTAATTGATTTTAACTGTTCATGTGAATAACTATATGGACATTCACAGCTTTCATATCCCAATAAATAATGACCATAATGCATGGAAGCCTGTTCCACTGGATGGTACTGTATCTTTGGTATCTTCTTCATGTGGGTTGGCCACTTTTATTAATGAATCAATGTTCTCTTAAAACGTTTTTTAATCAACATTTGGCATCTTTTAATCAGTGGGAACTATATAATAGTTGGAGGTCGGCACTGTTGCCTCGCAGCAAAAACAACTTTTAGTAAATATTTGAGCTGACTTTGTGGAAACACTAGATTACAGTTTGTTTGAATGCTTTCCTTAAATCAAGTTGATATGACATCGGAGGACACGGTTACTGTGGTCGAGTGTTAGTTAATCACGTGAGAATCTCCTGAAGTAAACACTTCACTGCAAATTACCTTCAGTTCATATTTCAGCGGCGCAGAGGGCATCTAATGATGATATCATATCCTCAGTCATGCTTGGATGCTTTTCCTCAACCCTTCTTCCTCCGGGTGAAGAATCGCTGAAGCTGCACGAGAAATTATTCATAAGAGCCTCTTTCAGCGTTTAGGGTTCAGGGGGCTCAGAGAGAGAGAGAGAGAGAGAGAGAGAGAGAGAAAGAGAGAGAGAGAGAGAGAGAGAGAGAGAGAGAGAGACAACAGGCTCAGTACTAACATTCAGATTCAACATCTCAGGGTAACTGCTATACCGTACGGTCATGTGCGGTGTTGGAAAGGTGTAAGACAAAACCATAGAAGTAGACCAAACCAAACAGAAGAGAAAGCAAAGCCACTTCATTGAGCTGTGGTTTAAGTAAAGTCAGGTGATCCAGACCCCACCAGCCAGCAGCAGGGCGAGGTCAACTCTCCAGATCACACCGGGGGGTCGTCCCTTCATCTTATTGAGAGGTCGTCCTACGTGGTTGAATAGGTGCTTTGTGTATTTTGGTGATGCAACAGTTACTAAATATGATGCGCTCAACACTTTGACTCTGCGTTGACACAACCAGGAACCAATGGGATTCGACACCATCATCGCAGACATCCATTCTTACCGACCCCTGGGTCAAACCCCTTGGTTTAAGACTGGCTGAATTATTGGCTGAATCTGAATTATTCGTTTCTGGAAAACTTTCGAGAGAACACCTCTTGAACTTTCGATTTAAGTGTTTTTTTGTGTGGCTTTTTGGGTACTATCATAAACTAATAGACCACTGACATGTATATGAACCTTTTTATCTAGTATCACAAGGGTCTTCTGATTATCAAACATTTTGAAATTATTAAAAAGACATTGTTGTTTAGGAGAAAATCAGGATTTAGTTTGTAGCTGACAGAGTTTTGCGGAAACACGGCTGGGGGGCTCTGGGGCTAAGAAGGTTCAAACATAAGCAACGTAAGCAAAACATAAGCAAAACATAAGTACGGAAAACACGTCACAGACATCACAAATGCAACTTCAAAATACCCCAAGAACTGTTTGGGACCCATACAGCGGTCTACTGGGTGAAGGTCCTGTGTTCGTTGGACCCAACCACCCCGTGTACCGTAAAAGTCGGGTTACAAGCAGCTATTACCTTCAGTGGCTGTCGGGGAACTAGTGCGAGCTAGCGGAGATCTAGCGGAAGTTAGCGGGGAACTAGCAGCAGCGCTAGCTGGCTTAGGCGGGGAACTAGCGGGGACACCCACCGAATGTAGTAGCGGCTTGTCACCCGACTTTTACGGTAGGTCCGTCATCAAAACTCCTGGAGCATTTTCTCTTAGCCTCTAGTAATGACGTAAATTGGTGGACAGAGTAGTACCTGGACTTTGTGTTCCAATACCCATACTACCATGCTATTTATTACTATGCCAGAACATTTTTATTTAGTATGTCCCAATATTACTACCAATTTGCAGGATGCCAGCCAGCATACGTGGGTATTTGACACCCTGGGAGTGACAACAGGCTGGGAAAGTCAAATCCAGCACACAACAATCAGTGCCGGCCGATCTGCTCGTGTCCCTCGACCCCAACAGCTGCAGCTAAATCAGAACCTTCTGGTGCAGATGACACGGCGGCCATTAGCCTCATCCGGGACAGCGATGAGTCTGCACGCAGATCGGAGGGCGAACAGCTGGTCTTCCACTGCCACCCATCAATTCAACTCAGTTTATTTAGTATCGCCCAAAATCACAAATTACAAATTTGCCTCGGAGGGCTTTACAATCTGTACACATAACATCCCTGTCCCGGGACCTCACATCGGATCAGGAAAAACTCCCCAAAAAATAGAAAAACCCTTTCACAGGGAAAAAAGGGAAGAACCCTCCAGGAGAGCAACAGAGGAGGATCCCTCTCCCCGGATGGACAGAAGCAATAGATGTCATGTGACCAGAATGAACAACGTAACCGAGTTACAGCACATTACATGAATATGACAATATTATATACTATATATATATATATATATATATATATATATATATATATATATATATATATATATATATATATATATATATATATGAAATGATTCATACAATGAGTAGTATACGCATGGCACACAATCCAGATAATGTTTAATTTGATACCTAACATGTTTTTTTTGGTGGAGGATTTATACCATGTTTCTTTCTTGATTTGCACATTGTGACCTGCTATAAAAGGGTCCCCTAGGGCTCCACAGGACTAGAAGCACTTGGAGAGGCAGAACTCCACCAAGTACTAAATATCGTGACGCTTATCGGCTGTTAGATTCTGAAGCGCTTCACAAATTAAAAAGCGTTCTTTCTTGGTTTTTGCTGCACATTTCCACCAAGTAACGTGAAAATCTGGCCAGTAGTTTTTTTCCCGGTTGCAAACAGACAAAATGTTCTCTTTGCACTTGTGCCTTAGGACAATGGTGCCTCAATAGATAGAGAGCTGAGGTTGTTCTGCACATTTTGATGTATAACAAATGGGCATGTATCATTTGCAAGTGGCTGAATTTAAGAAATGTTATAAAATCGATAAAATGACCTTAGACCCCAAAGAGTGAGCAGCGTTACAACAGTTTCATGAGTCCGACACAGAAACACATTCTGTGAATCATCATTAAACACGTTAACACTGCTCTCTCTCCTGACCCGTATTCATTAAATCCATCGCTCTACAGTGTGTGTGTGTGTGTGTGTGTGTGTGTGTGTGTGTGTGTGTGTGTGTGTGTGCGTACATTCGTGAGAGAGAAGACTTGTTTGTCCGACATCACTCCTCCATAGTTCACTGACCGAGTCGTGATTTACATTTCGGTGCATAGTGAAATATAACTTTTTGATTTGATTTGGCTTCGTGAGTCAAGTCCGCAGGAAGTTATTTACGTCTTAATGACTCACGGCCCGAGTAGACAGGCATGACTAATCAAACTGTCTGAGCTTTGGAGGTCAGATGGAAGGAGAACCCCCCCGGGCCGCATCCCAACACTGGAGAGACCGGAGCTGTTTGAGTAAAGGTGAATAAGTCCCCGTTGAGCGGAAGCAGTCATATGCTGGTAACGGCTGATTCAGAGCTGAATCAAAGCCGTGATACATATCTGATGGGTGATTGTGTGAACGGTTCAAATGCCGATAGAAGGGATTGATCCTAAAATGTATTCTTCAGGTCTTCAGACTAAATCACAGCCGCTGTAATTCATTCTCGGCTCCAGACAAAGAGGAGACAACAAAGAATGGGTCTTTGTGGGTGACGAAGAAAAAATGGGTAAAAAGAAAAGCTAAGATATTCTGCTCATGTCCACGTCTGAGTCTGAACGCCTCACGCTGGGAACCATTACGGATCCACTGAGTATGACAACACAACTCTCTAAGGCATCAGTGTAAACATCGGTTTAGATGTCAGTCACTTTGAAATCACAATGATCACAAAGAAACAAAAGGACTACAATGAGATAAAAAAAAAACACAACGCCAAATAGATACAAAACAGCAGCAAAGAAACTCAAAAATACTTCAGAGACACAAAATGACCACTCAATGACCACAAAGAGACCAACACAACTACAAAGAGAAGCAAAACAGCAACAAAGATACACAAAATGACCTCAAAGAGAAATGAGACGACCACAAAGAGACACAAAACAAAGACCCTAACCCACAAAAAAGACATAACACGACCACAAAGAGACACAAAACAACTCCAAAGGGAAGCAAAACCGCAGCAAAGAGACACAAAACAATTTCAAAGTGACACAAAGCAATTACAAAAAACATAATATGACTTCAAAGAGACCAAGAAAATTCCAAAAAGGAGCAAAACAGCAACAAAGACACACAAAATGATCTCAAAGAGAAGTGAGACGACCACAAAGAGACACACAACAAAGGCCCTAACCCACAAAGAGACACAACACGACCACAAAGAGACACACAACAACAGAAAGAGTCAAAACTACTTTAGAGTTTGAGAGTTTCTCTCATTGGCGGGACCTTTAGTGATCACGCACAAACACTTGTGGAGATGTAGAATCATGTGGAAACACCACTTCCCCTCACACGTATTCCTGCATAGACTGAATGGATTTAGTGAAAGTGGCTAAACGCTGCAGTAAGGATGATCCCGGTGTGTATTCACAGGAGCCAGGAGATGCTGTGAACACACACCTTGTCAAGAGGGGCGTGTGAAGAGGAGGCGCTCATCTCTCGACCCGACCCGAGCGCACACTCAACCCAATCTCAATTCACCAAAAGAACCCTGCTGTGTTCAGACGCCGGAGAGGAAAGAAGCTCAACAAACTTCCCATTGTCCGTGTGTTGCCGTCGGCTGGAGCCTCCTGAGAGGATGAAAGCTCAAGATGCCGCTTGTCAGAAAGCAATAATTACCTGTTGACCTGCGGCCGAGAGACGGGGACAAAGGAGGAGCCGGTGAAGCCGCTTTGTCCTGGTTCTGCCGCCACAGAAACACCATTGTTGTTCCAGCTGCGGTATTTCTTTACATTATCACGAGTCAGCACTTCTCTGGCTTATTTATTCTAACATCTTCATCTAACATCGTCATTCTGGTCTGCTTTATTGTTACCTACATATGGGATGCATGTATCACAATGGAAACATGCAGCCCACGACAATGCTGGTTATCAAAATAGGAGTGATAGAAATTATATTACATAATATTCATTTGGAAATATGGAAAGAAAACGTGAAAAAGCCAACAAGCATTTTGGATAAACTGCTACTAGTGAGAGACAAATAAATACTTAAGGTACAACAATAGCAGCATCAAAATAAACTTAAAGGTACAGTACTCATACTTTGTGTACTTCTGGGAATCTTGCTGATTTCTATCAGTAATGCAAATTATTAAAACAGAAAATGGAAATCTTCGAGTAAAATACAAGCACTCTTAACTTTCCACTGCTTATGAACAGTCTCAATGTAATACCCGTCCATCTATATGACCTCTAGTTATTAATAACTAATAATAACCTATAGTTATTAATAACTAAAACCCAGACCCAGACCCACCTGGACAGACCCAGATCCGGCTTCACGGACACTTTTTACCACAGAAAACAAACAAAAGGTGAAAGTCTAAGTAGCTTCATGAATTATACTTTAATAACAATACTTTAGTGAATGCACTTTGTTTCTTTCCACCACTGGATTTGAATCATTATGCATTAATGAACACTTGAATGGGCAGCTGGACCTTCATCTACCGGACAATTAAAACATAACTGATGGGAAGTAAACTGTTAGTTCTTATTATGTACACTCATACACAGAGGTGTGTGTGTGTGTGTGTGTGTGTGTGTGTGTGTGTGTGTGTGTGTGTACTGTTTGTATTTGATTGCATAGTTGAGTTTGTGTCCGCATATTCGTGCCCTATGGATGTTTTTATTGTGTTTTTAATATGGACTCTCAGGAGACTGGCCCTGAGCTCTCAGTGATCCAGATAAACAACACGGAGGAACCGACTGATTGCTGAAGCCAAAACAACTAACCACCAACTCGGAAGGCAATAACAATGGGAAATGTGTGAGTCGGTGAAAGTGTGTATTTAAGAAACGGAAAAGTAACAAGAATAATCCATCTGAAAAAAATAAGTTTTGCTTGGGTTCATTTCCACAGTTTCAGAGTGCCAACACAAAGCTGAGCTCAGTTTGAGCCGAGCCCCGGACGCCACGCCGAGGGACCCAGGACAGCGGAGGTAAACATCGGTGAGCGGCGTCGGGAGCTGCAGGTTGAACCTTCGCACGCCACTCATCCTCACGTCGTCTTCTCTTCGTCATTTGAGATGCTGCTAAGTGCTGTAAGTAAAGGATCCGAGTCCTTCTTTCTTCTGCTGCTGCTGTTAACCCAAGAGCAGGAGTGCAGATAAATGTCAGTTGTTAAATGTGCTCGTGTTTCTTCTTCTTCTTCTTCCGTATGCTCGGGTGCGTCTTCTTGGGCTTTGAGCCTCCGACTGTTTGTCCCTGACTGAAAGCGTCTGATCATCGTTTGTGTTATTTTAATGTCGTGCTTTCTGTCTGCCGTTCCCTCCCGTTGCACGGTGGTGCGTTCAGGCTCCTGCACTCTGCCGCCGAGGCCTTGTTCCTGCTCCTCTCCGATCACACGGAGCAGATTCCTCCGTCTCCGAGACGTTCCCTCTGTTTGATGTGCAGCCGGAACGAGGAAGCGGATGAGGCGACGCGGAACTAATGTGGATGTGAATATTGACTCGTGCATTCAGTCAAACGGAGCCTGGAGCGAGAGAACGCTTGTTTGTCGGTTTGTCTGTTTGTTCACCCTGCAGGAGAGGATCAATCACACACACACACACACACAATTAATTTCTCACAAGCAGATCTGACGTGCTGTTGCGTTCATCCTCAAATGCACGTACACATTGTATTGTGCAGACACCTGTAATGGGGCTGTTAACAAATATAGATATGTATATTAGAAAGGTTCAAAATGACTTAAAAACCAACCTATTTTTAGACTCTTTCCTCGAAAATGTCATACCCAAACTAAAAAGGGTGTATGTCTGCAACCACTGGGGCTGTTTGAATAATGTTGGTGTTATAATAAAAAATGTGAGATTTTGTTCAGATGTGTAAATATCAGTCTATATGTTACTGGTTAAGAGTAAATGAAGATGACACAGAGAAAAAATGAAAAGGTTTCAGGTCCGCCTATAAAAAAATCACTTTCAGGATGATTATTTCTTTGAAATGATGCAGCTGTAAAGTCCAACTCTAACCCAAATCATAGCTCAATATGTGAACATTCTCTAACCCAAATCATAACTCAATATGTGAACATTCTCTAACCCAAATCATAACTCAATATGTGAACATTCTCTAACCCAAATCATAGCTCAATATGTGAACATTCTCTAACCCAAATCATAGCTCAATATGTGAACATTCTCTAACCCAAATCATAACTCAATATGTGAACATTCTCTAACCCAAATCATAGCTCAATATGTGAACATTCTCTAACCCAAATCATAGCTCAATATGTGAACATTCTCTAACCCAAATCATAACTCAATATGTGAACATTCTCTCTGCAAAGGTTGACTTTGATAAAGTGAAGCAGAACAAAATTTGCAACGAGGCATCCAAATACAGCAGTTTGGGCTTTTTTCATAAAACAAGCTATGATTTACAGTTTTATAAAACAATCACTCAGTCTGGTTTTTAAAAGCTTAAATATTCCTCGTCTTGGTGACCGAGAGAAATACATACAAACGGGGCATCCGACTACAGTTCAGCTCAAAAAAGCTGTATTTTAATACATTTTGATGAAAAATATATTTATATCTGGTGAAATATACCCGACGTTAGTGATAGTGTTGCTATTTTTAACGTTGATGTTCTAGGGTTAATCCCCTGAAGATAAGAAGCGTACTGGTTTGTATGTCCACATGGGGACCGGTCCTCTGACTCGGGGCCTTCTTGATGCTTCTCCAGCAGCTCACACGGACCTACAGAGGGCCTTTCTAGTATTTACAGAATCCTCCTCCTCCTCCTCCTCCTCCCCCTCTGAGCAGCAGAGCTTCTCCTCTCTGTAGAATCACTCTGGCGTTCAGGCTTTTCTTAACTTTTTTAAAGCAGAGATTCTAATAGTGACAAGTCGGGGATGAAAGGTCTTGACGGCGTTGATGCGTTGACGCGCTTTCATTCCATCTCAGCGGCTCAGGAACCGGATCAGACGTCTGAGATGACGACTGTACATACAAACTGTACGCCGTGTTATTTCGCTCCCAGTGAAATACAAACACATTCCCATCAGAGACCTCATTAGGCATGAACTACTTTTCTCTCTGACAGTAGACGTTACTTTTACCTTTGTAGGTGCATCGCATATTTACAGCAGTTCATAATCAGACACAAATTAATGTATAAAAAGAAAAAAGACAATTCCCAAACTTATTCAAAGCCTTAACCTTACTTTTAATGAGTGTGTATTGTTTTGTTGTACAGTTCCTCCATTCTAGTTATGTTTTTACACATTTCTTATTGCTGGATATAATCGTTTCATCGTCATAAACTCTGCAATTCAAAACTAAGACTCTTTTGTGAATATGCTCATAACTGGACGGGAAAACTCAGAGTTAATAACTTGATTCTGCAAATGTTTTGCATCAGATCTATTCATAACCGCAGCAATGCGAATTTGTGACAGTTGCAACACTTTTTCCAATAAGAAGGTTCCAACGGTAGACGACCGACCACCAGGATCCTACTGACCCGGAGCTAAGCTAAGCTAAGCTACTGTCAGCCATGCTATTGAGTTTATTGAGTGTATATGTGTCTCGGGCTTTTATTGTGAAAGGTAAGAATGGAAAGACTGCATCTGGTCTGCGCCTCCTTTGTCAAGGTTGCAAAAAGACTCCAGAGTATTTAAGCTTTTAGTTTTGTACATGTAAAAGTTGCATGAGGCCCTGGCGGCGAGGAGGAGGCGCTGCTCTGTGGAGACAACCGGGTATGTGTTGGTGATACGAGGACTTTACTGGGGGAAATGCATGAGGTGAAATATGAAAGAGAACTCATGTTCCCTGTTTACTGAGGGAATAAATCAATCAGTCATTTTCTATAGACTTCTATACAACCAGAGGAGTCACCCCCTGGTGGTCAGGAGAGAGAATGCAGCTTTAACACATGAAGCACATACTTCTATACAACCAGAGGAGTCACCCCCTGGTGGTCAGTCGAGAGAATACAGCTTTAGCACATTACACATATACTTCTATACAACCAGAGGAGTCGCCCCCTGGTGGTCAGTAGACAGAATGCAGCTTTAACACATGAAGCATGTACTTATATACAACCAGAGGTATTGCCTCCTGGTGGTCAAGCGAGAGAATGCAGCTTTAGCATATGACGCATATACTTCTATACAACCAGAGGAGTCGCTCCCTGATGGTTAGGTTAGAAAATGCAGGTTTAACACATGAAGCATATACTTCTATACAACCAGAGGAGTTGCCCCCTGGTGGTCAGTAGAGAGAATGCAGGTTTAACACATGACGCATATACTTCTATACAACCAGAGGAACCAGCTGAGGAAGATGTTTGGTTGACTGTGTAACGTGCGGCCATTGAAGGCAAATTCCACCGTGGTCGATAACCTGCGACCACTTAAACTGCGAAACTTAATGAAATTGTCCACTTTTGAAATTGCCAAAAAATCAAAAAGAAGCGTGTGTTCCTTCCTAAGTGAACCCTCTCTATCGGCTGCGTGTTTGGGCTTTGATGTCGCTCTCATGGCCCGTTTATTATCTTAACACAGTAATCACCGTGGGAGCAGATTTTCCGCCCGGAGACCGCCTCCCCGCTGTAGCCGAGGCACGGCGTTACCATGATGACGCCAATCAGCCAGCGGGACGTCTTTGATGTCGGCCGAGGTTTCATTTGTTCCTATCAAGCGGCCCTGAGAGCCCGGCGGCCGCAGAGGGAGTCTCTGTCCCTCCTGACACCAGAGGTCTTGTACTTGTGTCACACGTGCGGCAGACACACACACACACACACACACACACACACACATTCCGGTGACTCGGGGTGAACATGAGGTGAAGAACGTCGGGGGGTCATTAATGTTTATGCAGCTAGAAGCGGTTTTCTGTGTTTTTTCGTATTTCTGCTCGACTGCTTGATGAGTGACATTCAAACGGACCTTCGAGCAGAGGATCGGTGGTTCGATCCCCAGCTCTGCTAGACCACGTCGAAGTGACTTTAGGCAACACACTTAACCTCACTGTGTGTGAATGATGGTTAGTCCTGATGGGCAGCTGCAACCTTACATGCTATCTCCAAAGTGTTGCTAGCGCACACAAAACAACACGCGGTGCTTTAGCGCCAAAGTACTAAATACTCACAACTTTCATATTTAATCCACACAGGAGTTTACAAAGAAATAGGCATTGCCATCTAAACACCTATATCAGGGTAGATGAATGAACTGGCGTTTGATGTTCCCACGTTTGTGGGACTTCCACAACAAGTAAAGCAGAACTTCGTTAGCGCCTTGTTAGCGAGCGTGCTACGGCGTCCTCTGTGCACGCCGACAGCAGCAGAGTTGTGTGATTGGCCCTCATCGCTCTCTTCTCTGCCTCAGCCAACTGCCCGAAACGGGGGAAACCTACACCGATTTCTTTTTTTTACACACCGAGAGCAGTTTGATTCATGAAGTGGAAGCACTGAGTCTGTGAACACACTTGTCTGATGTCCTCTGTGGCTCCAGAGGGAGCGTCACATCTCTGAAGCAGCACCTGCAGCGAGGTCATCAGTTACTGTACGGCGGGCCGGCAGATAAAAACAGCTTCAGACGGGCCGCGTGGGGCTTGAAATACAGCAGCATTGACCATGCAGTAAACAGCCTCTCTTATGGAGGGATGCTGTCACGTTGCATTGTGGGAAGTGTAGGACCCAGCCTTTTTGGAACACAACCCAAACTCAGAATATCTCTGCGTTTACTTCACTGACTTTGAACGTTATTTGTCGCCATGCTAGCAGCTGATTGCTTCACTTCTCCATGATCCCCTGTTATTAGGTTTAGGGGAACCAAATTATGGAATGACTTTTCCCACCACAGAGAAATGTCCCTCTATAAAATGTTAAAAAATTGCCTAAAAGAAAGTCGAGTTGCTGTTTTGTAAGAGTTTTTTATGTATTAGTGTTCATGTCTTTCTTGTTTTAGCTGTTATACATGTTCTACATCTACATGTTTATTACCATTGCACACGCTCACACATGCACACACACACACACATGCACACACACACACACATGAACACATGCACACAAATGCACACATGCACACAAATGCACACACATGCATACAAACGCACACATGCACACACATGCACACACACACACACATGAACACATGCACACAAATGCACACATGCACACAAATGCACACACATGCATACAAACGCACACATGCACACACATGCACACACATACACACACACACATACACACGCACACACTCAACCTAATTACATTATTTTTCTTTCTTTTTCTTTTGTTGTCTATCTTATGCATATTTCATTTTACATTAGTGATTTTGTAAAATAGTAGATATTATATAGGTGGAGGCTTCAAATAAGCCCAGTTGGCTTGTTGTCTCTTCCTGCACTGATCTTCATTTATCTGTTATTATTTTTATTTTATTGTTTGAATTGTGCACAATAAATAAATAAACACAGATTTCTATCAGCTGTCCGTCTCAGTGATGAATGAATGTGTCGGCACATGACATGAAGCTGTGATTCGTTTAAAGCGCACGGTAATACATCGGATTTCAAAGTGTGGAAATGGCACAGGTGGATTACGCAATGGGCCCCGGGGCCCAGGGGCCCCTGGCCGAGACCACAAAGAAACATGAAACGACTGCACCCAAAGAACTACAAAGAGATGCAAAACCGCTGCAAAGAGACACAGAGACTCACCGTCACAACGAAAAGAGCAAAACAAGCATGAACAGAAACAACAAGACTACAAAGAGACAGGAAATGCCCACAAAGAGATTCTGTAATAACTACAAAGAGATGGAACTTCAAAAAGGGTCAAAACCAGCGAAGACAAGAACCACCAAAACAATTACAAAGTGATACAACTCGACTACAAAGAGAGAGGAAATTACCACAAGGTCATGAAGCAACAACAGAACGATGCTGAACAATGAAGTATGTGGAGGCGGGGCTTGTCTTCCAGCTCCTCCCTTGATCTCCACCTGTCTCCCACCTCTTTCCTTCACTCTCTGCTTTCATGTCCTTCGTTCAGCGTAGCAAGAGGAGTTTCATATTTCTTTCGTCCCATCGTCCTCCAGCTCTTCCTCCTCCTCCTCTTCCTCCTCCTCCTCCTCTTCTTCTTTTCCCAGTGGTCCTCGCCCGTTTCCAAATCTTCTTTATAATCAAATTCACCCCCCCAAGGCTCTCTCCCTCATCTTCTTTACGCCACATTCTCCTCCACTTCTCCCGCACTCTGCTTCATGACACACACACACACACACACACACACACACACACACACACACACACACACACGCGCAGGAACACACACGTTCTCACAGATGCGCTCATAAGATAGTTATTGTTTATATTTGCATGTCTTCGGGGCGAGTTTCAGAGCAGCTCTGCCACTGAGTGTTTCTCCTCCTGACTTCTGCAGCAACGTTTCCCTCAGAGAGAGAGAGAGAGAGAGAGAGAGAGAGAGAGAGAGAGAGAGAGAGAGAGAGAGAGAGAGAGAGAACACAGGATGTAGTTCAGCTCTTTTCGGAGGCTTATGTTAATCGACTGTTACCAGTGGGACGCGTGCACATGGCTCTCTGCCGCGGCCCCCTGGGCTTCCTCAATGTGTCTTCACAGGTTAGTCGTCTGATGCTGAGCAGTGAGATGCTGTTTCTGAAGGTGAGCAGCACATCCTGTACCACACGGGAGCAAAGAGGATGTACGTCGTTAACGCTGTAAAGTGGGTGACTCAGATGCATGAACCATGAGAGGACCACGGTGGCTTCCGGTCCAACTGGGGCCAAAGTCATGCAAGTTCCTTTTTCACACCTGTGATTTCCATCCAGACGCAGTGAACAAAACATCCTTGAGCTGTAAGCGGGAAGCCGTGTGGACCGACAGGAAGCTGGAAGCTGGAACGTTGCATCGTTAGTGCTACATTATTCTGGGAGGATGGGCGAACGCATCAACATTTATTTGAAAGCGTCCCCTGCTTTATGGTCTGTTTGACTCTAAATGACCATAATGTACTAAATGAACATCATGCTGTATTGAAGAAGACTTGAAACTAGAGATTGAGACATAAACTCATGTGTACAATGTTTACTGAAGAGAAGTAGAGTCATTTAGATAGACTTCTATACAACCAGGGGAGTCGTCCCCTGGTGGTCAGGAGAGAGAATGAAGCTTTAAAACATTAAGCATATACTTCTATACAACCAGAGGAGTCAGGAGAGAGAATGCAGCTTTAACACATGACGCATATACTTCTATACAACCAGAGGAGTCGCCCCCTGGTGGTCAGGAGAGAGAATGCAGCTTTAACACATGACGCATAGACTTCTATACAACCAGAGGAGCCGCCCCCTGGTGGTCAGGAGAGAGAATGCAGCTTTAACACATGAAGCATATACTTCTATACAACCAGAGGAGTCGCCCCCTGGTGGTCAGGAGAGAGAATGCAGCTTTGAGACACTGCTAAACATTATCCCTGTTAAACATCAGCATGGCTGCAGCCTCGTTTGTCTTCTTGAGCGTGATGTGCTCCACACACACCTGCAGCCAGATGTATAAACTATGCATCTGCCAATCCACACACACACACTTCTGTGTTTTACAGAGGAAGAATGTGTGCGACCATGGCAGACTACACACAAGGTGAGTACAGGGTTTTCTAGAGAAAGATGAGGGTGAAATGATGAGGCAGAGAAGAAAGTTAAAGGTGCGAGAGATGCAATGTTATCATGAAAGCTCTGTGCCAATTTCACAGATAAAGATACAATTGTTTGCAGACTACAAAAAACAATACAAGGCATTGATGTTTTTTCCATTTTATCCTCACTTGTAAAGCAAGTTGCAAAGTCTGTTCCGATACGAGCACAATTGTTCAATCATTGATAATGTAAACCAAATGATGACTGAGATATTGATGAAATAGTGGCACAGTCACTTAATAATAACAATAATAATAAAGCCACAGCTGTGTAGCAGTCATTCCACTACTTCACTACAAAGTGCAGAGATGACTATCGCCCATAAACAAGCTGCACCAGATGAAACGTGTAATCAAAGAACGAAAGCGACCCGTGCATCACATGCAATGCAAGCCGCAAGAATGAATGAAGATAAAGTTTGGGGTAAACAGACTGTATTGAGATGAAGTGTGGTTTGAGTCTGAAGCTCTGTGTGCCGCTTCAACGCCGCCATCTTGATTCACGCTCGCAGCCTCGCCTCAGAGGTAAGAAAGTGAAGAATCAGGGCGACAGTCACATTTTAATACAATTCAAGGTTCGATGAAGAGGAAGGTAAAATACCCTAAAAAGCAGGGATCCCGGCTTACACGTCATTATTCATGATTATATAAACGGCAGCTGATTTGAACCATTAATACCCATTAATTTGCCCCCAAATTACTGACTTTGCTTCATAATTTAGAGACAGTTTGGTCATCATTCATATTTAATTCAATAAATTGGTGAAAGGAAACCTTTCTCATCCTAACTTGCGTTCCCTAATTGCAAATCACTGCATTATCAAAACACAATATGTAGCATTGCCATAATCCGTGTGGTGCGTCAAGTAAGACAAGTTTAATTGTGAACGAGGTGAGGAGGGATGGTTCTGATCCTCCAGGCTGTGTACGATCCTCCTGATGGATAGAAGGATGTGAGGGAGAGGAAGACCTTAATTAAGCCCTGAGGATTGATCAGCCAGCAGCGCTCCATTCATCTCTAACTGCTCCCTCTCTCTCGGTCTATTCCTGTGTTGGGAACCACTTTGATGTCTCCATCTCCAGCTCTCATTGTGGGTTGTTTCTTTCTGAACTCTTCTCGCGTTCCAAGGTCTCATTGTTCTTCAGCGGGGTGCTTCCCCCAACGGACCGTCTTTGGCACCGACTAGCTATGAAACCAGAGACACATGTTGGTCCGAGAGGGCTTCTGAGAGCATCCAGCTCCTGAACCGAGCCGGGGTTAACAGCTCTGTGGAGCTTAATGCTAACGTAAAATGCTAACATGCTCGGAACTATATTGTCAGTAGTAGAGATGTCAGAATTGGTAAACTTACGGTACACGGGATCAACGACACGCAGCACTCGCACCCGGATCCTAACTGCACATGTACGAACTAGTATGACACACCTGTGGTGAAACACTCGTGAACCCTGTGTGAACCTTAATGATGCTTCATTGTGAACAACTCGCCTGCGTCAGTAACACAGCTGGTTAACGATAGCGTGAACAGAGATCGCATTGAGTTGCGTTACATTTGAACGTGTCACGATATGTTCAAGTGGGATCTTGAAAAATTACGTTTTGGGCAAAAATCTTGGGAAAATACAGAAGGAGATGTTTACACACTTATATACAATATATAATAGAGAGATCATTATGTATATAAATACACACACACATTGGATAGGTACTCTGTATCGGCCGATACGATTCAGTATCTGCAACAATACAATGGGATGAGAACATTCCTAGATGCTGATGTTCTAGATGTACCATCTTTACCTCGTTGACCATCTCAGTTGAGCATAAAATCACGCTAACATTTAGCTATTGGCAGCAACAGCTGAGGCTGATGGGAATGTCATTGGCGATACTTTAGCTCTGCAGGTATTTGGTCATAAACCAAAGTCATTGCAATTCATCCCGAGAAGAACATGCTTGTCTGAACCCTCGCGTCGTGACAATCCATCCAATCGTTGTTGAGATATTTCAGTCAAAGAAAAGTCAGACGATCCCAGTAACCGATAAAAACCAATGGAGCTTTACTTCCAGAGCACAGCAACAACTGTTCTAAAGTAATCTGTTCTACTTTTGCTGTTGGTTTTCACTATTCAAATCCCCAACGTTGGAGTCATTGATATCGACCGTGTCCTTCCAGGGAGATATCCTGCAGGTGGTGAAGGGTTCTGTTGCTGACCTCTATTTGGCAAGAAGCGACGCTGAGACCAAGCAGGAGAGCTGCAGGTAAACATGAACAATCAATCTATTCAAACCACAATTGATTTGTTTGCTCAAGTGAATTAGCACGATTGAACTCTGACGCACGAGTCCAGAGGAGGATGAAGACAAGGTCAAAGCATCTTTCAGGAGTCCAGACACGTGACTTGTACGCATCCCATTGGACTGCAGCCGGTGTCGGTGTGGACCGTAAAGTCGGCTGCAGACACACATGTGACGCCGACGGCTTCCTTTCACCTGCCCATGTGTGATGGAATGATTCCAGGCTGTTCCACGGTCTGTTATGGTTTCCTGCTTCAATGCTGCCAACGTTAAACCCCCCAATCATCCAGCACGAGTCATGAGAGTAGTAGCACGGAAAAGCACCATCTTCCCACAAAACTAATGGTGCGTTTGTTCCGACGCAGCATGGAGCCAGACTCTGCTAGTGGGTATTCAAATGGCAGGTCTTTGTGGTGCTGGGTGATGATTTGATCCTTATCCAAGTGCATCATGTGTGGGCTGAGACAATAAGACGTTTATGCTTCCAGCTAGTGATCTAAACCCATTTTAGTCAGGGATCATATTCCATCTCTCAATTGAAACTACAATCTCATGTCAAAATTGAAATGAGCCAACATTGCCTTTGTTCTGTGTACACAGATGGAGGGTCTGAGAATGTTGTCATCTACACCTGACACACTGATACACTGTATATGTATATATATATATATATATATATATATATATATATATATATATATATATATATATATATATATATGGCCAAAGCGCAAAACCTCCTATCTGAACAAAGTAGCACGATCGTTAGAGCAGCGGCCATTTATATGTGTGCCGTTGCCATTGCGACTGTTCGAGGGTCAACTTCTGTCTGGACTGAACCGACCTGCAGCGAGCGGCTCACTGAGATGAGGCTGTGGTGGAATTAGTGAGCTAATAAAGGCTGCGCAGACATTGACACACAACGAGTCCACACTGCTGCCTCACTTGTGTTGTCTACCTTTGTTTGGTCCCATCAGCTAAGCCTGCATGCTCCCTGCTCAGGCTGTGGATGGATGTCAGGCCACTCCATCACCCAGCAATGTGCTCCGCTAGCGGCATGTCTACAGTCGGCTGGCAGCGGGCTTTATTGCTGGCTGCTGAGGCTTAACGTGTAAATTGTTGCTTCTGTGTATATTCAGCTGCTCGTGGACTTAATAAACAAAAGCCTGTACTTCGGCCCCTTTCATTCCGTTCCTCCTCTTTTTTTGCCGGGTAGTCGGTATGAATTGATTTCAGAGTCTTTCAGAATGTGTTCCAGACAGCTGACATCTTTCCCTTGCACGAAGCTTTGACTTCACGCCTGTCAAACCTTTCTCAACACCCAGAAAGTTGTTTTAAAAGTTGCTCCGGACAGAGATGATGCTCGTCACGGACGGACTCGAGGGCGTCGCAGGTCGCAGACACCCAGGATGTGCCGGCTGGACGCTCCTCTCCCGTCTCATCCATCGTTCTCGTTCCGCTCAACCACGGGACTTTGGGTGGACTGAACTCACAGCCTCGTGTGCTGGGCTTTCATGCCAAAATAAGCCCCTTTGATTAAAACAAATCTATTTCTATTAATTAGTATTAGGTATTTCCTATAGTGTTGCATGCTGGTAGTTGACTGCTGTGTATTGTCACAATGGACTGGAATCAACAAGTGGATGCTATCATTGTGATGCTATCATTGTGATGCTATCATTGTGATGCTACCTATTGGTTTGTCCACTACGGGTTTGAAGCCTTAAATTCGCTGTTTTGGCCGTCGCCATCTCAAGTGATTAGAAAGTGATGCAGTGGTACAGATGCTGTGATAGTGACTTCTCAATCACAAAGCGTCCCCTGCTTTATGGTCTGTTTGACTCTAAATGACCATAATTTACTAAATGAACATCATGCTGTATTGAAGAAGACTTGAAACTAGAGATTGAGACATAAACTCATGTTTACAATGTTTACTGAGGGAATACATTAAGAGAAGTAGAGTCATTTATATAGACTTCTATACAACCAGAGGAGTCGCCCCCTGGTGGTCAGGAGAGAGAATGCAGCTTTAACACATGAAGCATAGACTTCTATACAACCAGAGGAGTCGCCCCCTGGTGGTCAGGAGAGAGAATGCAGCTTTAACACATGAAGCATAGACTTCTATACAACCAGAGGAGTCGCCCCCGATGGTCAGTTAAGATAATTCAAGTAGGTTCGGTTCTTATATATTTTATATGATATATGATATATTATATATTTATAGAAGTTGCCAAGCACTTCGGAAGAATGCAGAAATCTGAAGATCAGTAATGCCGTGGTTCATACAGCTTCAGCAGATACAATTAACAGCTAATGACATTATTTCACACTAATTGTTGAACTAATTGTTTAGCTCGCCCCTCTCACTCTATGGGGCTCCCGGTCGTTGCCGCCTTTGAAGGATCAGGTGTCAATAATAATAAGTGCAAACAGGGCATCCAGCCAGGATGGAAACCGCCCACCTTCCCTCACCTTCGCTGCTTTCCTGGGAACCCCTCGGCTTATTATCCCATCAAGCGAGAGAGATGCTTTCCTTTCAGCCGCTGATCATTTGCCCCCAGTGATTGTGCCGCACAGTCCTCTGCCACCACGCTGATTAATCACAAACCTACGGGGTAACTTCGCATTGCTTCTATAACTCCCATGCAGTTGGGAGGTGCAGTGCCCACTGGGTGTCCTCTTTACTCGGCCCAACAACGGCTGTTCCCCACCAGTGGCGGCTCACCTCGCTCGATCAGCGGTGTGTTATTGGCCTCAGGCGCAGCAGTCCATCTTCCGAGGTTTCATTACAGTACAGCTCACCCCTCCTTGTAAGATATCCAGCCTCGGTGAGATTGACATCTCTGCGGCTCCCTTCTCGTCTTTATTTAGTTTGCTTTTGTTTTTCTTCTGTCAAACAGAGAATGAATCACACGAACAAGAAAAATGTAAAAGGGACGTGAGTTGGGGGCGTAAATATTGTATAGTAGCAGGCAGTGCTGTGGCCTGTGCAGAGAGCGGGCCCTTGCAAGTATTTCACTGAGTTTGTTTAATTTAGAAATTTGCGATGTCATTTGATCACAAGAGAAACGCAAATTCACAAATCACCCAAAAATCCATCGAGTCCATCGACTTCAATCAATGTGTTTCGGCCCGGCAAGCCAGAGACCCGACTAATCAGCGTCCTGGGAGGAGCTATGGGCAGCTATGGGCGGGGCTTAGGCGAGTGTGAGGCCACACGGTTTGAATACAACAATGGCGGCTCCTGAAGAGGTTAGCGTGGATGCTGCAATAGCATCAGTTATATCAGAACGGGAGGTTTTTTACTTAGAAAAACAAAGAACGGCAACGAAGGCTTTTCCAGACGGAAAAATAAATGTTTGCGCTTCTCACGATCTGCTTCGGCAAGAGTTTGACTGACAGATGGTTCATCCAATCACCCGCCAAGTATTCGTTAAAAGAGCCGGGCCTTTTCCAAACCGTTTATGATCACAGCTTCAGGTTAATGCCCTGGAAAAGACAAACCTAACTTTGGCAAGTTTTTTATTAAATAGTCAATAGCCGAGTTCATAAAATGAGTCAAATTTGTTTATTTGACATAAAAAAAGGATGTAGTATATACAATCTGATTATTGAATCATTTCATTTTATTTGGTATTTTTCTATCATACTTATGCAGTGATGATTTGTGGGTAATACGTATGTTGATGGTGTCCAATATCAAGCATCCATTTGATCATGTGACGAGAGACGATAGCTAGTTTATGATCAATATCTTCTGCCTCCGAGATGACGTGGTTCCATCGGAGGAATACATATAACTGGTTCTTTTTTTTCATATTGACGCACTCAAAAACAATTACCCAGCGTACCAACAGAGAAACCTCCATCAGCCCTTTTCTCCTCTGACAGTTAATGAAGAGGGACACGTGTGAGCCGCTGCCTATTCATTACTTTCCTTCAGTTAGCTGACGGAGGAAGGAAGGAAGGAAGGAAGGAAGGAAGGAAGGAAGGAAGGAAGCCAATCCGGCAGAATCAGAGTCTCCTGGCTCATATCAGCCACATGTTAACACAGTTAAAGATGGAGACACACACACACCAATGCATTCCTCTGATACCTTCATGACTCATCATTGTAAATTGTCCCTGACATGCATCAACACCGTGTGACTGCATCACATAGAAGGCAACTAATTAATGATGACACCTTTTCTCAAGTGAAATACATCCATTTCTAAGTTGTATTTTCATTGCTAATAACCCACCAGGGTTGCATAGAGATGTTGAAGGACAGCTTCAGGACGAGGCTTTGTCCTGAGGCTCAATGCTAGATGTCTAACGAGGCAGCCAAGGACTTTCCATTGTGAGGAAATGCATTCATTTCCATAGACGGTGTTGTGTGATTGACAATCGGGCCGGACATGAAACTCACCTGGTTGAATCATCAGGAGAAAATATGACATATGACGACTGCA
>NC_136593.1:1890797-1943297 GCF_910589615.1 Taurulus bubalis | reverse complement strand
GACTTTTACCTGTCGAAGAGGGAACTCTCTCTCAGTCTACTGCAGTAGAACTGAACCTACCCAATAAACTAATCGCATTCCTTGTTTCTTACAAAAATGTATGTTTTCTCTGTGAACTTTAAGTGAGATAAATAATGTTTCTCCTGTTCAACATGAGACACTGTTACTTTGTGTCACTGGTTCTGTTCTGTGAACAATAAGCCATATTTCATCACAATGCATTGAATATGTGTGGAGACGTTTCACACAAAAAAGGCCAAAAGGCTGCAGGATGCATCCTCTGAGGAACACGCATGTGAGGCTATTTGGTCACTTTCACTTTTTTATAAAAACCTAACAAAATATTTTTGGAAGGTTTTTGGATTGTTTTGTTTTAAATTCATAACGTGAATTCAACAGATTCAATACACAGCGACAGCATTTCTGGAGAAAATGGTTTTCTCTCTCAAAAAAGTGGCAGAGCGTGCAGTTTTGAGTTGTGTGGAGTCGTCATTCTGCAGGCGACAGGTACTGGTATGAAAACACCCATCACGCTCCCCAAAATAATTGAAAAAGAAAAATGTCCGTCCTCTACCTTCCAAAGAAATATATTTCATAGATTACTTGAATCCTCGCAGCAGCTTTATGAAAAAGCAAAGAAATAAAGATGAATTCCCGTCTGACAAGAGAAGCGAGGAATTTCTTGCCGGTCGTGAGCGTGAACACGCGGGCGGGAGATATGATTTTATGATTTCTGTGTGATCAGCTTGTATACGAGCAGGAGGAACGAGGCTCGTTCGTTCCATAGCGGTCGGAAATAAAAACAGCTCGTCAGCCCTAAAACGTGTGACGACGTCTGGGTCGTCTGTGGTTTATGTCGCGTGTGCATGCAGGGTGTTCGACGCGTGGCAGCACAAGAGTTTATATTCCAGCGCTTCATCACACCGAGGCGTCGTCTGTCTCTCTCTTCATGTCTGACACCGGCTCTAAAACACATTCAGCATCAGGCGGATGAAAGTAAAGGAGCACATGTGGAACGATGTGGAAGATGTGGCCCCAACAACCGTGTGTAGCTTTTAGTGGGATCTATTGGCAGACATTTTATTAAATATTTAAAAATCCACGTGTCCTCATATATTCAGTATATCTTACATAAAAAAAGTTACTCTCATATTCTATGAAAGTCCAGCAACACGTGTCAAGTATGAATTAGTAGAGAAAGTTACAGGTTCTTGAACAGCGACCCTTTCTGGGGTCTTTATACTCTCTGCTTTAGGGTTACATGAATTACATATTGATTAAATTTATGGATATCACCGAAATACAGCACAGTTGTGTTGTTTTTTTTTGACTAAGGATGTACACCTGAAAACAAGAATGTTTTTGATATCTTAAAATGAACCGTTTATATCTATATACGGGGATGCATGAGATACATCTCACATGTGTACCTTTTATTATAACACCAACATTATTCAAATAGCCCTAGTGGTGCAGAGATACACCTTTTTTAGTTTGGGGATGACATTTTCGAGGAAAGTGCCCAAAAATAAGTGGGTTTTTAAAAAGTTTGATCTTGTATTGCATGTCTCTTTAATTTGAACCTGAAGCAACGCATTCTTACTCAAAGCCGGATCTCTCGCTGACCTTTTGCCCAGTGGGTTCTCATCCCTGCTTGTCATTACTACGCTCCTCGGGGGATAACTCGAGCCGCCATTGGAAACAGTTTAAAAAGCAGAACACATACTTGCAGGTGGTTCGATGAACCGTCTGCCAATCAAAACTTGCGGCTTCTCTCCAACTGTGTTCAAGGTGTTTGACTTGCTGGGATCGTCTTGTGGCCACAGGGTGATCCTCCTTCTTTGTAAATGAATACATATCACAGCCATTAAAAAGTGTAGAAGACGAGCCTGAACTCTGACCATGAAACAGTTTGCTTCTACTTTGCTGATAAGTAAGTGTGAGTGCAGCGATCCTTCATTATGGTGACTGATTCAGGTCAGCCTCTATTCCTGCTTCCTTACTGGGTTGTATGGTTCCTATTCAACATTAACTGGAGTATCGTATCCAAGATGCTTTACAATGGTTGTTGTTGTTTTACAGCTTGGGCTGCAGCTGCAACTGAAGGCTATTGATACAGTTGTACTCATGCCATCCCTGTCTTTGACAGCTGTGTGTCGGCTTCGTCTAATCTTCTCTCTCAAAAAGAAATAAATAAATGCAAAATGTATGCAAATCCACCCAAAATGAATTCTAAAAGCTACTTTGCAGATTTAACTAAATTGCGTTGAATTTCAAGTGGAACATGTGAAACCCGGCGTTATTGTTGATGAGCAAAGGACCGTGTCAACACGAGGATAATGTCAAGAAAAGAATCCGCTAAGAGAGATTAATGTTAAACTCTGCCGTGTGCAGAATACAAAACAGGTCTGTGGAAAGAAAAGGAGACGGAGGAAACATGAATAACTTGAACTTTGTTAAAAGCTGTCACATTCCCAAAGTACTTAGTGGGTTTAGAGTGTGTATCATGGCAATATTAGAGCTGCTCAGCAATGGGAAGCTGACAGAGAGTCAGGGAGAAACGCTTTGGCAGTCGACTTAATGGACAATTGTTTGGGACCAGAAGTAACAAAAGGAAGGAAATGACAATGCTGGTTCACAATTTAGCTTTTTGAACACGAGTGGAAACGTCAGTCAGATGTCAGCACACAGACAGACATGAAGACCTCCGTCCCCCTCGCTGTGGACGGATCGAGACAATGGACCCTCGGGCTCGGATACGCACACAAAGACTTGATCCACGGATTGAAAACATCGGCTTCTCTTTGGAGTCTTTCGTCTCAAAGCCCAGTCTCACTCCAAGAGCTTCAAATACTCATGTTCCGTCATCGCCGTCTTGATTCTGTGTGAGTCGAGTTACTCCGATGCAAACCCACCGGCGGCAATATTTCACCCTCTGAGCAACCGCTCCGACCGGCCACGGCGACAACGAGACTTTCACCCAGGAGACCGCTGTTTGTGTCCCGTGTGAAACCAAAAGTTAAGGTTGATGTCTTTAATAAGTAACAGAGTTGGGACCGAGTCAATTTGTTGCAAGCTACAAGTCTAAAGTTCTAAACTTTGACTTTCGAGTCCCGTTGGCGTCTCTGCCTGTAATTCTCAACACGTTTTGCAAAACATGATTCACTTGTTGTGCGCCCCTGTGTTGTTGTTGTTGTGCGCCTCAGTAACGTTCGGTCTTCTTGGTTGTCTCCTGCAGCTCGACTGGAAGCCGCCTGATCGGTTCACACGCGATGGATCGGGGTCCATAGCGTTATCGCTTTCTGATTCGGGAAATAACCGGAACAATTACCCTTTGGTGTTTAAAGTCCAAGACCGGCTGCAAGTCGTTTCTTTTGTTTGGGATTCTTTGGAGTTTACAGGCTTGGAATGTGCGTTACTTAACAGAGGTGTGGACTCAAGTCAGCCTCACCTCCACACCTGCAGAATTACAGTGTTAATTAGCGCTAGTACGTGATGTACTCATGTAACGTTGTTCATTTGTGTCACTAAATGGAACATAGGCAATGCTACTTACTGAAGTTGCGTAATTTGAACCCAAACCCATCCACGCAGCTCTGGAGCCGAACCCTAAGTGTGCGGTGTCCTGACTGGGCGTCCCCATGGGACAAGGTGATGGTTTTGAGTTAAGAGTTTCACCTTCAAAACTTAAATTATGCTTCAGTCCAGATCTTCCTGTATGAATCAGAACATGTCCTCATTCTGTCAGAGAGTCCCAGAAGATGTTTCATGTTCCTCTCGATGAGCATTAAACTATTGGATATTGTATTTGTTTAATCCCTGAAGGGAACACTATCCTTCATATGATTTGTTTTTCCTCATTTGAATTGGACTACTCCTGGTTATAATACTCAATAGATCAGACCCAGCGCTCCTGTTATCTGATGTTCTTATTAGAACTGCAGGTTTCAGCTGACATGCTTCCTCCTGCATGTGTTGGCGATGTCATGTGGAACTGTTTTGACTTGCAAAAAAGAAATGAAAACTTGACAGAACCAGGAGGAAAACGACACAGATACTCCGAGAGAAACAAAACAGCGAACAGATAGCGACAAAAATAGAAACCGTCTCCCTTCATGTCGCCCCGCCTGCGGCTGTGAATCTCACAGAACTTCTGAACAGCGTCTCTCCCGATGCCGCCGCCCGTACAAGTCATCCCGCATTCCCTTTGAAGCGTGACGTCAGCGGGAGGATGACGCCGGGTAGCATCAGCCGCACCGCGGGGAGGAGGATGTGTGGAGGCCGTGGAGAGACGAGGACCTGAATGAACCCAATATGTACGTCTGAGGCCAATTTTCTTTGAACATAAACAGACGTGAAGGCCACGAAGACAATATTAATATTTCAGTGGCTTGAAAAATCTGTGCTTTGCGAGAAGGATCCTTAAAACGTTCAGGTCACGATCTCCACCTTCAACCTGAAGGAGAGAATAGTTCAGCTCATCTAAAGGAAGCGAGTGAAGGTAAATGAGACTAAATAAATACTTTCTGTCCCAGAACTGAGTGTTTCATCCCGGCTGTCAGAGGACAGAGAGATGAAGTGTCGGAACGCCGGCTGACAAAATATCTTCAGGCCTCATGAAATGATCTTTGTTCACTGAGATTGTGAATCATGGCATTTGTATAAGTAATCATACTGGTTTAAATGCATCATTTTTATAGTATTTCCAATCTTTTTTTGCAGTTTTGCAAAATGAAGCAAAGACCTGCCCCAACAAAATACACATGTTGAGTTTATTTATGTGTTTATTTTGCAGGACGATGCACACCAATCAACAGTGAACTGTAAGTGAGCCACAGAGGCTCGTTTCCCTCTGCAGTCTCATTGAGGTCAGTGAGTGAAGCGAATAAAAGACTATTAATTGCATATTTTATTTTTTTACGGTATGCGAGTGTGGAAACAAAATAATGTGGAAAATAAATGACACAACACGCCTCGACAGTTTGGGGCCTCTCCGTATCGGACACAGCGTGTCGTCTATGTGTTTTAATGAGAAGGAAATGGTCCATATGTCATATGTTAGGTTCAGGTTTACACTTGTAAATAAATATTGTCTATGTGTAAATTACAATACTAAAAAAGGATATAATCAGTAAGGAGTAGCGGGCTTTATGACGATGTGTTAGTAGCATAGCAGAAAGTCACCGTTAGCGTTAGCTACTACGACTACAGCGCTCAACTCGACCACATTGAAAGAGGCCACACAAGATGCACAAGACATTTAGCAGCCTTAAAAACAAATGTCCACGAAGGAGCAGGTCCGACAAAGGCAAACAAACACCTACAAGCTGTAGAAAAGTTCTTAGGAATGACACAGTCACACGGAGCAGTCTACACCCTCAGCCTCAGGGCATAGTCCAGAGAGCCAATCACACAATTACACTAAATTGGCTAAAATGTGCTGGATGCACTCCCCATAGCACTAATGTCTATGAGATCCTCACAAGGAGGGAGAACACGTCTCTCTCTCCATTAGGTGTTGACAGGAAGAGCGATGGTTAGCCAGAAAGAGAGTTAGGGGAAAGTCCAGACACCCATTGCAATTTGTTTACACTGAGAAAAAGTGTAAAAGGAGGACTGTGACATTAAAGAATGTTTTACAAAGATGTTTACGATCTGGAATCGTGTCAAAGGAGGGATTGTAGAATTGTAATAGTGCATTATGACGTACACTTGTAAATAAATAATGTCTATGTGTACATTTTAATACTTAAGAAGGATATATTCAGTAAGTCACCGCTAGTTTTGTATCACTATTTCAGGTAGTCATGGAATGTATTAAACAAAATGGATGCCACAGTATTAATACTAAGGCATCCCTATAGAACTGGAACAAACCTCCTCTAGGCGGGACCACCAGTTCGCTGCTCTAGAGGGCGGAGCGATGACGTCAAGTAGCGGAAGCATGAAGATGCTCGAGCGCCATCTGTAAAGCCGGCCCGAAGGCTGACTCCGCCTCTGTGTAACTTCTAGCCAATCACACGCTGTAAAACTAAACCAATGAGAGCCGGATACGGCGAATGAGCTGGACTTACAAAACCAAACGTAGCTTGTTGTTCGGGGTCCAGAAAGACAGTTAACTGTTGACGGTCTGTGGACGCTGTGGTTCATGTCGCCTCAGCTGAGAATTTAATACTGTATTACCATTGGATTTTTTATTAAATCTGTTTCATTATAACTCACTGAATTCTGAATGCTCTTCGCGTCCATTTAAGGATTTTTTAACACAACAGGTCAATAAATCCTGTTAAGCCCTAGCGTCCCTTTTATATCAGGAAAATCAAGAAAAAATCATGGTATAAATCCCTCCCCCCCAAAAAAACAAACATGTTAGATATCAAATTAAACATAAAAATCAGGGCTACAATAATATATAATCCCGATGTACAACCTCTAAACACAACTCAAACAATAAATAGGATTAGGGGTTAGTGTTATAGAGCACACTCTATACTCATATAACTAATAATAAGATGACATGACACGGTGGTTTCAAATAACGTGCATTTCTTTACTGTATCGTTCACAGGACAAAGTACCCAGCATTCTACACGGGTTAACAGTGGGGCACTACGGATGCCCCCGAGGGAACAAACACAATTGAATAACAATACACAACAGTTAGGGTTAGGGTTATTAGGGTTAGGGTTATTAGGGTTAGGGCTTGAAGTTACAACTTCAGGCCAGACTCTTCACATGCCCACACCTGTATACAATTCAGTGAGAGCTACAAACTCAGTAGAAAAGGTGTAGTAAAAATAGAAAAAGATACTCCAATTTGGCTGTAGCATGGTGCTACATGTGCTTTTAAAACGCAGATAATGATCTAATATTAAGAAGGAAGAATTGTCCGTGTCAGCGAGTGAAGTTACTGATGCATTAAAAACCCAAGAAGGGCAGAAGTTTTTACCAACCTTACATGCTGTCGGTGGCAAAGCCAAGAGACGGGTGATGAAGACACACAGACAGGCAGACAGGCAGACAGACAGGCAGGAGGCAGCGGGCGGTCCGGGTGTGTGAAGACAGACAGACTGACCCGAGGCATCAACAGCATCACCGCAAACCCAGTATCCTGACCCGAGTATGAAAAGAAGCCGGCATATTGCAGCACACGATTGAATAGCTAATATGTTTGCCAACCACACTGCTGCATTATTCAAGAGGCAAATCCTGAACCACACACACACACACACACACACACACACACACACACACACACACACACACACACACACACACACACACACAGTGATTCACAGTCTACAGGCGTGAATAAAATGTATCTAGAGATATATACATTCTCACCAATATGTCTTCAAAAACACATAAAGCAGTGTTGAAAAAATGCTGTTGCTTCAGGGGAGATATCGCACACACACACACACACACACACACACACACACACACACACACACACACAGTCAAACACAGATTTTTCCACATGCACACTTTTTATGAACGGATCTTCAAAGAAGCACATTCACGCTACAACGGATCTTAATTCATTCACTAAAGTTCACGTTAATAGCCCCAAATCACACACACACACACACACACGCACACACACACACACACACACACACACACACGCACACACACACACACACACACACACACTGCTCTAGTCCCAGTGAGACCTCAGGTTTCCTCCTTATTACTCACTTTGTGTAACGTCTCCCCTCTTCCTCCTCTCACTCCGTTTGCTTTTTCCCAGGAGTCCCCCCAACACACACACACACACACACACACACACACACACACACACACGCCATCCCATAATCCATCTCTCCTGCAGCAGCACAGAGCAGATATTTATTATCCGCGGACCCCAAAAGGATCTGCCTACAAGGTCTGACAAGAAGAGGGGGGTCAAATTAGATCTTGGCAGCTTTTGTCCGTTTCCGAGACGTATGGATGTCCGAGGCCATGGCCGGCGGGGTAAACAGTGGCACACAATGCGGCGGGGTAAACACAACAACAACACAACAAATAAAGCGCCCTGATGATTGTGAACGGGGTGAGGGATGAGTCCTGAGACGGGGGGGTTGTTGTGAAGGATGGAGGCGCAGTAGAGACGTAGATTCTTATTTAATGTATTTGTGCTCCCTCCGGTGTGTGGTAACTCTCTTTTGTAGTTATTGCTGCCGCCCAGAGGTGAGGTGTGCGTGACTGAGCGTCCGTCCGTCCGCGGCTAACCTCTCATCTGCACCGTATCCGTGGTTCCCGGTCCTGGCACCATGTTCAGGCCTCTAGAGGCTGCGGTGACCCAACATTTCCCAGAGTGCCTTTTATTTAGTGTCGCAGACCTTTTGAGAACCTTCTGTGAACACTTTCCAAAAGTCTGCATTTCAGTGGACTTTTGCCCGAGGGAATTACCCACAATGCATAGCAATGTGGAGTTAGACAGCGGGGTTGTATGTAGAAAGCCGGTCATGTAAAAAAAAGGTAAACAAAGAGGACGAGAATGTTCAGGGATTTTACACTACAGATGGAGCATAAAAACACATGAAAGCAGTGATTATAATAATAACAATAATATAATACACAGTTGGTAAGAACTCATTTTGTGAAATGTTGGTGTAAAACAATAAATACATGAATGAATAACAACAACAATAACTCTAATATTACCCAGTTTTTGTTCATCAAATACACTTTTCTTCTCATCTTAGTTACGTCAAAAAATATCTCTCTACCACACTGGGAAATTGTACATATATAAATTAGAGATAATATAGAAATTATCATAAAGTCAGAAAACGAACCATGTAAGAACATATTTCAGGTTTTATGAATGATAATCGTTGGCCGAAGAGCAAAACCTCCTATCAAAATTTTTTTTTAAGGAATACTATTTTTTTGTTTTTGTTTTCTTGCAGAATGCTTTTTGTTAAGGAAACCCAACAAATCATATATTTTTTAAAAGAAATACATAAAATACAAACAAATACAAAACAGATCAAAAAAATACAAAAAAAATACAAAAAAAAATACAAAAAATACATCAAATACAAAAAATACATAAAATACAAAAAAAATACATAAAATACAAACAAATACAAACAAATACAAACAAATACTAAAAATACACTGTTTTTTCACTTTGGCCGTTGATATTGTCAATAAACCAAAACACACGTACGTGGTTAAGTGCGGAGCCGCTGCTCTGACACGATGCGGTCATTAACTGTTTTCCTTCATCACAGGCGCTCACACAGCTCATCTGTTAATTGTCACTTTTTGAGCCCCCGCTGAGCGTGATATGAATTCCCCGTTAAAGCATCGACTCAAACGCCCTCCGCACGCATCCGCTTGTTTGTTTGTTTGTTTCTGAGCAATAACAGTGATCGAGAAATAATTCCCATTCATCGCTTATTTCAACCGTCCATCAGAATAAAAAGTGTTAATAAGCTCAACAGAGACGTCACGAACTCTCCGGACTGTTTGATGTGTTTCACACCACAAACTAAACAGCCTGCAGACGCCCGACTCCTATCAAAGGGATTGTCTGAGAGATTCTGATTGAAGACAAAGAGATGAAGAAGAAACCGAGATGAATAACAGGAGGAAAAAAAATATCATAAAATGAACCTTTTCTCTCACATGTCTTTCTGGTTGGAGACGGATTCTGCAGCTCGTTCTCGCCTCGAGCTACAAAGAGACGTTCATCCAGAGGAATCATCATGTTTATGAGTTATGCTTTTTATAAACTAAAAAGATAACGCAGCGCTTCAGTCCAACCTCCTAAATGGGTCGTCTCACTGCTGGATGCTGGACCAGGTGGCACCAAGTCAGTGTACCAGTCTAGACCGAGTGGTCCCAAGTCAGTGTACCAGTCTAGACCGAGTGGCACCAAGTCAGTGTACCAGTCTAGACCGAGTGACACCAAGTCAGTGTACCAGTCTAGACCGAGTGACACCAAGTCAGTGTACCAGTCTAGACCGAGTGGTTCCAAGTCAGTGTACCAGTCTAGACCGAGTGGTTCCAAGTCAGTGTACCAGTCTAGACCGAGTGGTCCCAAGTCAGTGTACCAGTCTAGACCATCATTTTTTTCCCAACTGACTCTCTGCGAGGTAGCTTCAGTTCTTCCGTTCTTTCCTGCCCCCCTATCCCTGTCGGAGGACCAGGGGCACGATGTTTGGACAACGTTTACGCTTCACACAGGAGAAGGGTGACGCGAAACTCACTCTCACTTCTCCTGTGTGACATCTGGTTGGGTGTGGATAGCACATGTTCTTGAACCCACCTATTTTTAGGCCCTTTCCTCGAAAATTGCATACCCAAACTAAAAAGGGTGTATCGCTGCAATATGTGAACATTCTCTAACCCAAATCATAGCTCAATATGTGAACATTCTCTAACCCAAATCATAGCTCAATATGTGAACATTCTCTAACCCAAATCATAGCTCAATATGTGAACATTCTCTAACCCAAATCATAGCTCAATGTGTGAACATTCTCTAACCCAAATCATAGCTCAATATGTGAACATTCTCTAACCCAAATCATAGCTCAATATGTGAACATTCTCTAACCCAAATCATAGCTCAATATGTGAACATTCTCGAACCCAAATCATAACTCAATATGTGAACATTCTCTAACCCAAATCATAGCTCAATATGTGAACATTCTCTAACCCAAATCATAACACAATATGTGAACATTCTTTAACCCAAATCATAACACAATATGTGAACATTCTCTAACCCAAATCATAACACAATATGTGAACATTCTCTAACCCAAATCATAACACAATATGTGAACATTCTCTAACCCAAATCATAACACAATATGTGAACATTCTTTAACCTAAATCATAATACAATCTGTGAACATTCTCTAACCCAAATCATAACTCAATATGTGAACATTCTCTAACCCAAATCATAGCTCAATATGTGAACATTCTCTAACTCAAATCATAGCTCAATATGTGAACATTCTCTAACCCAAATCATAACACAATATGTGAACATTCTCTAACCCAAATCATAGCTTAATATGTGAACATTCTCTAACCCAAATCATAACTCAATATGTGAACATTCTCTCTGCAAAGGTTGACTTTGATAAAGTGAAGCAGAACAAAAGTTAGAGAGGGTTTAGAACAGAGAACATTCAGGCGAGGACATTTGTGACATTTTAATTTTTTCATGTACCAAACCATATATTTCATAATACAAGTTATGATTTACAGTTTTATATAACAATCGCTCAGTCTGTCCCCCATAGGGGAGGATTGTTTTCCTCAGTCTGTCCTTGTTGTTCCTGAATGCCACGTATTCAGGTTTTAATTTAAAGTCTCTTTTTTAATACCTATTTTCAACATGTAATGGATTCTGCTGGATATCTGGACTTTCATTAGGTCTATTTAAAGGGAAATTCTTCCAATGCGTCATATCATTGTGTTTAAAAGTGCCACTGCGGTACCGGCAGCTTTCCTCCTGCGTCTTGACTACGTCTGTGATTTGGGCCCCGACAGCAGCGTTAAGCTACATCCATCCACTCGCTCCGTCTCCTCAGGTGTCTTGGCCTGCGTGAAAATATAAAGCAGCGCAAACAAAAGATCTCAATACAAAAGTTACCCAGCTAAAAGCTGCCAGCAGCAACATGGGCGACGAAAACAAAATCTCATTACTCGTCGGTTTATCCCGTCAGAATAAATGAGACTAAGCCACGCAAAGACAGACACAACTCGGGAGCTCAAGTCAGATTTATGTTAATCTACGTTGTGAATAAATTGCTGTGTATCTTGGAAAATAATTTCATACCTAAATGCATAAAAAAGCTGATAACACCATCTCTTACACAATGACTGGAAGCACAAATGGATTGTATGGCAGGATATTACATTTATTTATTCATATATATATATATATATACGCACACACATTTGTAGGAGTTTAACAGGGATGGCAACGAAGAGACTGGGTTTATTTTGTATGTTCATATGAATGCATAATAATATCCTCATGAGTGTTTTATGTAAAATGAAGTTTCCAGCTGAAGCAGAAGGGAGAGCGTGTGACCGTGAACGGAAGCGACAGACGGGTGGAACATGTGTCAGAGAGGCTGGAGGGACGCCGGCGTGACAGAGACGCTGACACAGCTGGACGGGGACGGCAGGGAAAAAGTGTCGAGACGGAGAGAAAGACGCGTGAAAAAGAACAGCAGAGGGAGAGAGAGAGAGAGAGAGAGAGAGAGAGAGAGAGAGAGAGAGAGACTGTGAGCCAACTCGCCTCCTCAGTGAAGACGTGATCGCCGTGTCAATGATCTGCACTTCAATAACCCTCCTGCCTAACCTGGTATGGTGGCAGGTCCTGTCTGTTAGCCTCTCTCATGCACACACACACACACACACACACACACACACACACACACACACACACACACACACACTGGGCCGTAGATTGCACATAAGACGCCACCTGTTGATTTGTGGGCGGACGTTTTGAAGCCTTGAGTTCAGCAACTTTGCCGTTGCCAAGGGTTTTTTTTTTGCAGGCAATTTGGAATGCAGAGGAGAGACGTCGTATACGTAGCTGATAGTGGCAGCAACCTGTCAATCACCTTGTAGCCCCGCCCAAAAGCGTCCCCTACTTTATGGTCTGTTTGACTCTAAATGACCATAATGTACTAAATGAACATCATGCTGTATTGAAGAAGACTTGAAACTAGAGATTGAGACATAAACTCATGTTTACAATGTTTACTGAGGGAATACATCAAGAGAAGTAGTGTCATTTATATAGACTTCTATACAACCAGGGGAGTTGCCCCCTGGTGGTCAGGAGAGAGAATGCAGCTTTAACACATGAAGCATAGACTTCTATACAACCGGAGGAGTCAGGAGAGAGAATGCAGCTTTAACACATGAAGCATAGACTTCTATACAACCAGAGGAGTCGCCCCCTGCTGGTCCAAAGAGAACATGCTTTGAGAAACGTTTGCATTGGCTTTCCTAAAGCAGAACCAGAGCTGTATTTTAAGACTCTAGGTTGAGGACAGTTTGCGGGTCGCTCCATTTATAAAGGTGCATGGTACCTGAAACCAGTTCTGCCAACATGAGGGATATCCAAGGTTTAGCATTAACTAGATGTTGTGCTGTATATACTTGATTTAAATGAATTATGTGCTTCAGAATTCTCACATGTTTAACAGAAGTCATCGGGATAAACAAACGGAAGACGGTGGCTTGATTCCTTTCAGTGTTGCAGGATCTCCACAGACGGAAACACACATTGATTGGGATCCGAGCACCGCAGCTACCAGAGATCAGCACAGAAACCCACTTACTGTCCGAGCAGCCAATGCTTTCACAGTTCATGGACTGTCTGCCTTTTTTTTTTCAAAGTCACTGGCGACTGCAAGAGAAGTGGGGGAAAGACGTTCCCGAGGGCCAAGTCACACATCACAGAGCCTGGCTGAGACGGAAACTAGAAATTCCACTTAACTGAGACATCTACTTTAATTTGGACCCCATCAATGTCTTTTCCAATACCCATTACCACCAACGACACAAGGGAAAAGAGGAGAGAGGTTGGGGATCGATGCACTGATAAGAGAGAGGGGAAGGGAGTCTCTATAATGTGTCGTCGAGTGCTAGCGCCTTTGAGAGGTGATGGAAGGAGTCCAAATGTGATAAAGAAAAAAGGTCGGCACATCACTTTGTGACATGTTCTAAATAAGATAGCTTCGAAAACATTTGACCTCCTTTTTTTTGTTTCTGAGATCATGAAGGAGGATATTTACCGAGAATGTATTGAACCGCTTCGTCCAATAGTCCTTGTTTACTAAAACACGACGAGAGAAGAGAAGTCGCCGTGTTTGCAGTAGAAACAAGGATTTGCATTTTTATTTCCACTTCCACAGAGTTTTTTGCGATTTTGTGTCACCGGATGAAAGTAAATCAAATATTTTCTCTTTTAGCTCCATTTTTGGTCTCCTCCACCATTATGTGTCTCTTTCGCTGCTAAATGAGCCACTAAGTCCACCAGATATTCTCCAACGGAGGCGGTCTGCTGGCTGCTGCTGAGCAGGAAGCGTGCAGCTTTTAGTTTCCATAAAGTGTTGCTACTAGAGCAGTAACATTGTTCACCATATGGATAAACATTGTAAAGTTGAAGCATTAAGCTGATCATTCACAACCTGAGACACACAAAACATTCTCATTTGGTCCACTGCTGTTGTAAAAGGATACATTGTAGCTCTGAGGAGTTCCTGTTTAGAGTCACACACATTGTAATTCATTCATTTTGATTATAAGACATATGCTAGTGTCTGACAACTCAGAGGTTCTTTTATTACTCTTTCCCATCTTGACAAAAGAAGTGCAGACTCAATCTACTCCTTCTGTTCCCACCTTTCACAATAAAAGCACGAGACATTTACACCGCTACACTTAGTTTATTCTCACTGTGGTGAAGCTGGTGTGAGGCAACTATCACAAATAGTTAAGTGATTTTTTATTATTTTTTTTAGCAGCAGGAGGGCTTTAACAATCTACATTAGAGTGAATATTTAGCAGCCAAACCAACGTCTACAGGATATTCCACCTTTCTTTCTTTCTAATGCATTTACTGCCTAACGTTTTGCTTTTCTTTACAGGGTTTGTACAAAAGCAATAAAGTAGTCCATGAATATGAGATATGAGTTTACAGATAATTAAAATTCCTCCTTGGTTGGTTGGTTTATGGATTTTTAGCCTGTTAGACCTTCAGTTAATGTCCATCTCTGAGTCTTTTGATTCCTCAGATTTCATTTTGTTTCTTAAGAGAATAAGAGCAGCGCAGAGAGCGTGAACTAAACATCTACCTTGTGAGAAGCTATTTGACTCTTTTATTCAATAAGTATTGCAACTGCTGCACATTTGCATCGCTGGCCGGTATGAATAGTTGTGATGCAGAATAATTGCAGTTGAGTATTTTCCCATTGTTAAGACGTTTCTGGAAGCTGCTGTTAGCACCGCGGTGTCAGAAGCCAACAAAAACACTTGCACCCAGACGGAACTGGCAATATGGGAAAAAATGTATCGCACGGCAGAGACAATCACCCAGGTGTCCGACAGTAAACAGTGTATGTTAATATATTGTTCCTCAACATAACCAAGTACTTTTCTTGTTCAAATCGGACAACTGCAAGTAAAATGTAGAAATAGTCTTCCCACAGAACTCTAACCTTTTTTTTTCCTGGGTTAAAGTCTTGAGTTTGAATCATCAATCCACCATAACCTAACCCCTGCAGGTTATATGAATGTATATTTTATCTATTTCTAAATGAAGTAGCATCCACTTTTCCATAGTAAACAGCCAAATAGCTTCAGTGTGATCAATCTGACCAGAATGCCAACGGACTCTTCGGTTCTATCTCCGTCATGCACCTGGTGTGTAAAGGCCTCTTTTTTTATAAAGACGTCTCTATGAATAGGAGAAAGGAAAAAAACATATAATGATTTATATAACGCGGTGCTCAATGGTGCGATTTGAATAACCCATCAACCAGCCGGTCCTTTGGGGATGCGTCACGGAGGATGCTGCTCCACTTACAAGCTCTCAGCTTGATGATACACTGCTTCTGTCGACAGCCATCGATTGTCTCGCCGTACCTTTAAGCCGTGTCAGATCAATAACCGGGGGATTTAGAGGGGCTCGTACTTTATGATGCCAACATGTGGTCGCTGTGTATTCAAGCATGTTGCAAGAATAGGAAACGCACACAAAGCAATAAGTCAGGCTTTGCTTCATGGTGCAATGTGTGCGTGAGATGAGACGGAAGGCTTTTGTCGGCTCTGCAGTCGCGCGCGTGTGTGTGTGTGTGTGTGTGTGTGTGTGTGTGTGTGTGTGTGTGTGTGTGTGTGTGTGTGATTTCCCAGAATCAGATTTTTTTTTTGCGTGTTCTTTTATTCATTGCAGCTTCCCAATCGTGTGTTTAAAAAAAATGGTGTCAGGTCACTTTCACTCTTTCCCTCCCTATTCTTTTCTTCTTTTACTCATTACGTTTTGCTTCATCTTTCCACATCGCACGTCTCTTCTCGCGCTGAAATACACTTTGGAAACACCAATGGTCATTTTCTAAGGCCTCTTATTTCCCTATCACACACACACACTGAAACACACGTGCACAAGACAGACCTTAATTGTTTGCTCGTGACCTGAACAGAAAGAGATGTGCGCCCCCCCCCCCCCCCCCCCTCCCTCTTGGGACCACATCAGCGGTGGTGATGGAGGAGCGCAGTGCAATCAGAGAGGTAATACAGAAGCTCCGACACGAGGAATCCAATTCTTATTCTAATGCCATAATAACACCAGAGGAGAGGGCGCTCATCAGCCAATCACTGTGTGGACACGGCCTCCAGAGACTCACTGCGCTCTCAGGGCACGCACACACACACACACACACACACACACACACACACACACACACACCATTGGATAACCACTTAAAGCACACGCTTCACACACGCCTCGCTGGCTGTTGTTTTCGATTACCCGACAGTCTGGATTATTTGATCTGTTTATGGTTTCTGATTGGATGGCGGTAAATCATATTTTCAGTGTGTATCTGGTCCCTGAGTCTTTTATGTTTCTTTATATATATATTATAGTTTGGAACGCATCTGATGGTTGGATCAAAAGGCAAATTAAAAAAGGCTGGATGGGAAACCTATTCCACGAGAAAACAACAAAAGGCTCATTTCCACACGCGTGATGCATTAACTGGATCATGCCACGCGACCCGCGTCAGTAAGTGTTCTCAGATCTCATACATCAGATCTCAATATGCAGATTAACTTGGCGGACGTCTTCCACAGATGTTGGAGCTCCGCTTGACTTGGAGGGGAAGTGGTCTTGACGTGTGCTGCAGGATGTGACGAACCATGGACCTGGATAACTTCAGTATATGCATAAGCACCGTGTGGCCCCGGGGGGCCCGGCCCGGACCACACAGGCCGAGAGGCTCTGAGAAAACGTTAGCTTTCATGCTAGCCTCGCATCACGCGTGCAGCAACGCACGATGCCACGTGATAAACGTTAAGGTTTGTAAAAAGACGTAACCATGTTTTGTGTGAAGATAATATTCGTGTCACGGTAACACCGTCACGACGTTACGAAACAATGTAACGACACGCGGAAACACAATGCAACAAAATAACACAAGCTTAGCGTAGCAATGTAGCAATTTAACGTAAGGTCATTGAACACAACGCGACGCAACAACGCAAGTGCATCAATGTAGCAACACCGACACTAAGCGTCCGTTCTTAAGCAAAGCTCTGGACGCTCTGGACGCTCTGCCTGCTGCTCTACGGTCTGATGATTCTGGGATGTCTTTTAGAAAACAACTAAAACCTGTTTACCTGGGGGTTGGGGGAACACGTTCTCTATGTGCTGCTTTTTATGTTATTATTTATTTGTTGTCATTATTTGTTTTTTTATTGTGTTTTTTTTACTGCTCCATCTTTGAATGTGTATTTTTCTGTGTCTCTTGACTGTTCCTGACTCCTGTACAGCACTTTGTCTGTGAAAAGTGCAACATAAATAAACTTACTTACTTAACATTACGTAACAAACGTAACAATGTTATGAAAACAAAAATCATTGTTTACTTTTGTTTCACACGGGACGGAAATTCTAAAATATCCGAGGTGAAAGTCCTGTGTTTGTCTGACCCTCCACCGGCTCGTCCTGAGTGCACGTCCTTACTCGTTATACTCGTTATTGTTATGTCATCATTTTATTCAACGCATCTGTGGTTTGCAGAAATGTGCATTGCCAACATTTCTTTTTTTCCCGGCGCTTTGCTCCAAGTCAGCTGGCACCGACCTCACCGAGACTAAAAGCAGCCACACCGCTGCCGACACTCAGGTGGACATGAATCTTCTGTCCCATGTCATGGTCCTGGTGCCAGACGGCCTCTCTGCACGTCCGTCCACTCACTTTCTTTTTTTGTGGACACAATTTTGGTTTCTGTGTTCCGACGTGTTTCTCTGTCCCGTCCTTCATTCTAAAACATCTCGCCAGAGGACGGCGGGGGGAAACAGAAGCGCTGCTTAATGTGTGTTGTCACAATATGTGCTCCATTATAACATCGTTCATGAAGAAGAAACACACACACACACACACACACACACACACATCCAACTGTTGCCTGAAGGCAGAAATGCACACAGACGGTGCATCGATTGCCAATTAATGAAACATGTATTATGTTGCGTAGTATTTACAAAAATAAACACACTCTCGCGCTCTCTCTCTCTCACACACACACACACACACACACACACACACACACACACACACACACACACACACACACACACACACACACACACACACACAGACACACACAGGGTTCAACAGCTTTGGGGAAAGGTCAGATTTAATTACATCCAATGCGTAGACCTCTCCTCGCCCTGAAACAATTACAAGTTAATGGAGGAAGTCACAGAGAGCCGCCTTCTGTACGGCTGTGGAATAATAACGTGTCAGGAGTATACAGCTCTGTGTGTGTGTGTGTGTGTGTGTGTGTGTTTTCAGGGTGCATGCCAACTATGTGGTCTGTGTGAGTCATGTATTCTATATGTGCATATTCATGAATGTGTTCTGTTTGTGAATATGAATATATATTTGTGTGTGATGCATGCATAGACTTTTGCCTTGTGTGTGTGTGTGTGTGTGTGTGTGTGTGTGTGTGTGTGTGTACACATGGCCTCCTTTATGGCTCGTCTCTAATAGCCGAGTCATTTCACCAGAGCCAAGCCTCCCTTTATTCTTCCTACTAATCACTTGCAATTGCCCAATTAAGCCCACTCACTTTCACAGCCCAGCACCCCTCAGTGTGATGAGCCCGGCATCAGAATCCACTCGCTCTCAATCAGAACCCCACGCCGGGGCATTTCTTCGGGTGTAATTTCTTCCACAAGCCAAGCGTGACGACTCAATGTATTTGAGAGCTTCAGGGGGAGAAATACACGTTTTTTTTGGGAAATTCAGACGTTGTGGCCCGAATGAAAAAAAAAGAGGCGAGGTTGGAACGAATTAGAAGTTCGTTAAGTGAAAAAAAAGTATAGGTTTCTGAATTAATTCACGAGTATTAAAGATAATTGTGATGCAGACGTGTGGAAGGAGCTTTTTCTTTTCTCATTGCATATTTCAGCTTCAAGAGTTCTCTTCATGCTCGCACCTCTAGAAATCTGTACCAGAGATTTATGTGTTCTCTGATGTTCTGATCTCTGGTTGAAGTTTGAGTGAGTTTAGGCAACTAAGACTACTTTGTTTAGGAAACATTGTAGTTGTCGGTGAATTACAGATTATCTCCCACCAACTGACATCTAAATCATGGACAGATAACTTGGTGGGCAAAGACCCAGAGGCCTCATTCACCTACAGAACATCATCAAAGAGACACGTCTTTTAAAGCTGCATTCTCTCTCCTGACCACCAGGGGGTGACTCCTCTGGTTGTATAGAAGTCTATGCTTCATGTGTTAAAGCTGCATTCTCTCTCCTGTCCACCAGGGGGCGACTCCTCTGGTTGTATAGAAGTATATGCTTCATGTGTTAAAGCTGCATTCTCTCTCCTGTCCACCAGGGGGCGACTCCTCTGGTTGTATAGAAGTAAATGCTTCATGTGTTAAAGCTGCATTCTCTCTCCTGACCGCCAGGGGGCGACTCCTCTGGTTGTATAGAAGTATATGCTTCATGTGTTAAAGCTGCATTCTCTCTCCTGACTGCCAGGGGGCGACTCTACTGGTTGTATAGAAGTCTATGCTTCATGTGTTAAAGCTGCATTCTCTCTCCTGACTGCCAGGGGGCGACTCCTCTGGTTGTATAGAAGCATATGCTTCATGTGTTAAAGCTGCATTCTCTCTCCTGACCACCTGGGGGTGACTCCTCTGGTTGTATAGAAGTCTATATAAATGACTCTACTTCTCTTGATGTATTCCCTCAGTAAACATTGTAAACATGAGTTTATGTCTCAATCTCTAGTTTCAAGAGCACAAAGAGACACAAAGAGATGGAAACAACTCTATACCGTTTGCCGGGAGATGGAGATGTCACTCATCTGTTTGTGTTCCTCATTTCTAACTTAATAGGTCAATGAATTCACTTTAATAGGATTATACTCTGAAAATAGAGGCTTCCTGTGCTCATGAGTTTCGTCTGGAGGAGGAGGGCTTAGAGTAGACGCAAAGCGTGTGCTCATCGTTTGGTATCTGGTTCCCTCCGACCCACAAACTGTGACAAAAGACAAGCCGGGCAGTTCTTTTGTGTTCCGCCTCGATCGGAGAACAACCCATCCAGACGTGTGCCAGCCCATCTGTCACTGTGCCGTCCATCACCAGCTTTATGTTCCTTCCTGCGCTGAAAACTTACATGTTGTAAATGTCACTGTTTTTTTCTTCTCTTCCCATCTGCGCTGAAACAGATTCCACAATAAAACAATAAAGCATGAACAGTTGGGACATTTTAGGCCCAATGGTGGCGTGGAGAGAACCAACGCTGGACCTTTATAATGGAATAAAACTGATCGTTATTCACTGACAGAACCAACAGACACACGGGGTATATACTGGCATTGAATGGGCGCGCACACACACACACACACACACACACACACACACACACACACACACACACACACACACACACACACTCAACCATCTACCCGTGAATGCATGCCAACACCGCCAGCAGATCCGCGGCGATACAGGTGCTAAATCCCTCCTTGGGTGACCCCGAGCTTGTTGCTCTGCTGGAGGAGGAATGTTTCTGAGAGGCTGAGGGGAAGCGAGACGGAGAGAGAGAAGGATTACCTCCTCGCTCGCCCTCGCTCTGTGAAGCCGGAGCGAAGGCTTCGGCCCACGCCGAGCCCGAGGCCGTCCTCTTCGTCCTCGGACCGCTCAACCTCGGGGCCGCCAGGACCAAATTGCGAGGAAAAGGCCGGTTAGCGTTGCCGTGACCGCCTCCGTTGCTTGAGGAAACGGCGAGGAAGCTCCATCCTGCAGGAGGCCTCAGCTGAGGTGAGAGCTTCAGCCTCAGAGAGGTGAGAGCTTCGGCCTCAGAGAGGTGAGAGCTAAAAGAACGTCAGTGGTGAGCTCAAAAAAGTTACGATAAAGTTTCTTTCCCCGTCTTTCACCGGCTTCATCACTGGAGTTGAACATATTTGTCCTTTTGGAGCTTAACGAGCATCGTGAGTGATGTTCGCTCACCTCGGCTCTCTCAGTGAATCCACTGATCCATCTCCACTAAAGTTCCATCATTTCACGTTAGAGAGTGAATGTTGCTACTCGTTCAAAATGCACAACAAGTATTCAATGGCAGGACGTTTAGTGGGGACTTTAAAACCTTTTAAAATCAATTACCCCCTAGACTGAGCGATTATTATATAAAGCTGTAAATCATAGCTTGTTTTATGAAAAAAAAGCCACAACTGCTGTATTTGGATGTATTGAACACCATAAGTAATATACAAGTGAAATATATGGTTTGGTCCATGAGAAATTCAAATGTTACAAATGTGCCCTAATGCAAATGTTGGAGACCTCACCTGAATGTTCTTTGTTCTAAACCCTCTGTAACTTTGTTCTGCTTCACTTTATCAAAGTCAACCTTTGCAGAGAGAATGTTCACATATTGTGTTATGATTTGGGTTAGAGAATGTTCACATATTGAGTATTGAGCTATGATTTGGGTTAGAGAATGTTCACATATTGAGCTATGATTTGGGTTAGAGAATGTTCACATATTGAGCTATGATTTGGGTTAGTGAATGTTCACATATTGAGCTATGATTTGGGTTAGAGAATGTTCACATATTGAGCTATGATTTGGGTTAGAGAATGTTCACATATTGAGCTATGATTTGGGTTAGAGAATGTTCACATATTGTGTTATGATTTGGGTTAGAGAATGTTCACATATTGAGTATTGAGCTATGATTTGGGTTAGAGAATGTTCACATATTGAGCTATGATTTGGGTTAGAGAATGTTCACATATTGAGCTATGATTTGGGTTAGTGAATGTTCACATATTGAGCTATGATTTGGGTTAGAGAATGTTCACATATTGAGCTATGATTTGGGTTAGAGAATGTTCACATATTGAGCTATGATTTGGGTTAGAGAATGTTCACATATTGTGTTATGATTTGGGTTAGAGAATGTTCACATATTGAGTATTGAGCTATGATTTGGGTTAGAGAATGTTCACATATTGAGCTATGATTTGGGTTAGAGAATGTTCACATATTGAGCTATGATTTGGGTTAGTGAATGTTCACATATTGAGCTATGATTTGGGTTAGAGAATGTTCACATATTGAGCTATGATTTGGGTTAGAGAATGTTCACATATTGAGCTATGATTTGGGTTAGAGCATGTTCACATATTGAGCTATGATTTGGGTTAGAGAATGTTCACATATTGAGCTATGATTTGGGTTAGAGAATGTTCACATATTGAGCTATGATTTGGGTTAGAGAATGTTCACATATTGAGCTATGATTTGGGTTAGAGAATGTTCACATATTGAGCTATGATTTGGGTCAGAGTTGGACCTTACAGCTGCATCATTTCAAAGAAATAATCATCCTGAAAGTGATTTTTTTTTTTAGGCGGACCTGAAACCTTTTCATTTTTTCCTGTGTCATCTTCATTTACTCTTAACAAGTAACATATAGACTGATATTTACACATCTGAACATGTTATTATAACCTTATACAAGTATTAAAACAGCCCTAGTGGTTGCAGAGATACACCCTTTTTAGTTTGGGGATAACATTTTAGAGGAAAGAGCCTAAAAATAGGTTGGTGTTCTATTGGTGAAATACATGCACTATGGCTGCTTTTTTCCCGATTTTTTTTCGTTTTTATTGTCTATATTTAACTGAGCCTTTTATTGTGTTTTTTTATTGTGAATTCTTTCCTATTGAGGTCCCTTTGGATGAATGCATGTTTCGTTTTTTGTTATTTGTCGACCCCGGTGCAGCACTTTGTGACCTATTGTCTGTGAGTAAAATATATATAAACTTCACTTACTTACCTGGTGACCTCTAGTAATGGCAAAAGAACACAATGTGATGTGTGTCTTTAGTGTCCATCTTGCTAATATATATATATATATATATATATATATATATATATATATATGTATATATATATATATATATATATATATATATATATATATATATATATATACTTTTCTTTTTCTTTTCTTTTCTTTTCCTCCACAGTGTTATTTCTACTTTTACCGCCGCTGAAGAACAAACCGTCACACGTAGGTGTGCAGACTCCAGTTACACACTGTTACACACAGTTACACACTGTTACACACTGTTACACACAGGTCACGTGGTTTCAGTGAAGGAGCGTTGGAAGTCTCAGTGCAGTAAGGGCTGCAACGGCTCTGCTGCACATCATCGCTCTCTGGACAAAGGGCATCGACCATGTGACCGGGAAGAGAGAGGAAGGACAGCAGGTGTGTGTGTGTGTCTGCAGAAAGAGAAAGGTGTGTTATTTCCCTTCCTGGAGTACAAAGCTCTCTGCGATCATTTACCCCAGACTGTTCATGTGGAGACAGATGTCACTTTTTGAGCGGGAAAATAGGTCTACTGTGGAAAATCAGCCTTCTTCATTATTTCACAATGCTGCCACCAAATGATCTGATTAACTTTAATGTGACGTTAAATCCCAACGCCGGCTTGTTTTGTTTGTATTCTGCTTTCATCTTCGTCTCCGTCAGGCTGTGCTTCCTCGTCTTCCTCTCCGATTGGGATTAGCAGCACGTAGAGCTCATAATAGACGAGCTCGGTCTCTGAAGATGAGCTCAGTTCCCGTTCACGGTGTTGTGTCTCCGCTGTGGTGGCTGGATGCTTGTTGTTGTGTTGATGCACGGCGTGGCGATCTAAAAAAGACAATAACAACAACAACAACAAACCAAAAGACTGAGCACCAATGAGACGGAGTCAAACAAACACAGGACTTTCACTCAGGGGACCGGCGTTCCTGTCCCATGTGAATCAAGAAGTGAAGTGAGTTTTGCAGACGAGTCACACGACATTCGTAGCTTAAGTTACTTTTCTAATTGTTGTATTATTTATTATTATTATAACCGTAACCAAGTGGTTTTAACTGCGTTTCCGCTAAGAAGTCCCTGGTGCTTTAATCCCGGTACTAGATTCCTTAATTACATTGTTGTAAAGATGTTAGAATATATTTATTTGCACAGATGATGAAATACAAAAGAAGATGTAAAATTCACATCAAACCCCTCAACAATGGTGAAAGAGTCTTGGTTTGCTGCTGCTTCCAGACACATCCTGACTTGCTTTGTGGATCACAGTCATTAGGTAGGTTTTCCCAAATATCTGGAGCTTCGACAGCACATCCAGAATTGCTAATTTAGCGACACTGAACAGAAAAGAATTGTGTGTCAGATAATATATGTGATTCAGTGACAGAAAAACATGTTTTTCTTCTCTTTAGCGACAACAAAGAGGAGCTGTCGTCAGTAATTGGGGACTATTATCACGGTGAGCTTCACAAAAGCGCCGTAGATTTCCAGCGAGCCTCTCGTTTAGTTTGCAGAACAACTCGCAAATAATAAGGTGGAGAGATTTGGCCTCACATTCAAACGCGAGCCGGGGAGGTCAAGGTTAATCATATGCCGCTTTAATATCTGGGGAACACAGAGGAGGTTCTCCTCTTGGTGAGGCAAAGCAGACGCAGCAAAGTCGCACAATGGTGCACTAAAGCTGCTCAGAGGAGAACGGGATGCAAGAGGCAGCCTGCAGACTAACAGATGGGCACGAGGTTGAAGTCATCAGAAGTTTACTGGATCCCAAGTACAGATCAACGTGCATGCAGATACATGATGAAGGCAGCACAAGCACTGAACTCTGGGTAAATGCTTTTTGCTCGTGGAAAACGTGATAACAATGTGATCAGTAATCGTGTGTTTATTATAGTCAGAGCTACCATGGAGCTTAAACTGACCTTGAGTATAAATACTATCTGTTTTACCAAAATACTATCTATTTTTGTAAGAAAAACAACTAAAAAGCCATTTCAGTTAATGTTGTGCTAACATGCTCTGCTAGCGTTAGCTCCACAGGTTTCCAAGTCTCCCTGTTCCGCAACGCTTAACCACGACTAGCTCCAAACCCGATGAACCGTCCTGAACACGAAGAGCGTTTGATCGGTGAAGACTGGAAAGAAGAGTCACAACCAGATGCGTGACGAGTAAATCCCCTCTTTGGTTTGGTGGAACTAAACAAGGGAACCTTTCTACCAGCTTCCCCTCAAACCAGGCCTTGTTATTCTGCCTCTTAGATGAAATGCAAAGACCGGTTGGAATACAGACCCTCCTCTTTGCCCTCCTCCTCAGCAGAAGGCACTCGAAGAGACGGCAGCCAATTTAAATGCATATCGACGAGGGTTAGGCGGTCAGGAACGATGCGCCGCACTTCGGCATGTGGCAAAACTGGTTAAGCAGCCTTCTCCGCTGCTTTCTGTGGGAAGCAGGCAGGACGCATAATCAATCAACATCCTGCCTCGTCTACACGATACATCTCCACCGTATTAAACATGCGGCAACATGAGAAGGTTATATGACGGCGCTCACCTGCATCTGCTGGCGAGAGGAGATGATCGAAAGCATCGAGAGACGAGATCTAATCAGACACTCCGGAGGTGTGTGTGGTGTGTTTAGCGCTGTGTGTGTGTGTGTGTGTGCCTCTCTAATACGGCAGCATCAGCTCTCCTCCGCTGTCACGAGCGCAGACATCCTAATGAGAAGAGCGCCTCTCTGCCCTGAATGTTAAATCCCCCCAATTTGCAGCGAGTCGAGGTGCAGAACCTCCCGGGGTAAATTACAGAGTGATTTTGACACACACACACACACACACACACTTGACTCTGGACGGTGGCAGGAAGAGGCAGTGTGTTCACGCGTGTGAAACTTGAGTGTTTTTCTTTGACACGACTTCCTGCCGTTTATCTGCTCCTCTCCCTCCGGGTCACAGCTCTCCTTCACCGGCGGGTCTAATCCCCCAAATGTGACGTTGATTCCATCTCCGAAAACAAACATATTTGAATTCGATTAACGAGGAAAAACGAAATAATCAAACAGGAGGAGGGGAGAGAAATGACATCATTGTTCCAGGATGGTGTTGAGCTTTACTTTTTTTTGTGATTATTTTGCTCCAGCTCCAAAATGTTGAATATTTTGTAGGTATTTGGTTACTTTTAGATAGCTTACCATGTAATTTGGTTCAGACATGCATGGTGCCCAGAGGATGAATCCTACTGATGTTGATGAGCCCCTGACTCTTCCAGTAGACACCAAACCCGTAACTGCTGTCTGAAACCATCATATATTATCGATGCTAGCTCTGTTATTTAGCCACGCGGGACTGTTCTGCCGCCAGCTGCTAACGGCTAACAGCTAACAGCTAACAGCTAGTCGTGTTGTCTGATTTTTGGGGTCGACTTGTTAGCTAAGTATCTGTTCTCATGACGTCAGTATAGTCTTTACTGCTGATGATCTAATTATCAAGATAAGATAGTGAGTATGACCCAACGAGACATTTAAACATTATGATGTTGCAACAAGTGAATAAGTGATTTAGTGACATCTGGCCCTGAAGCCTGTTTTTCACTTCTAACAAAGGCCGATACGAAACATATTCATGAAATCCTTTTTGGGTTCAGAAACATTCAACCTTACCCGTTGATTGCAGAAAGGTACAAATGCAATTCTGTATTTTTTCCTGGCGACTGGATTGAGAGAGAAAAGGAGGCAGAGCGTCTCTCTGCTGTCTGACTGCTTTCTTTCCTCAGCAGTCAAACCAGGGCAACGCGTCGAAGCAGCGACTGACAGCCCTGTTTCACCCTCCGCCTCCCGTCCCCGGCATCGTGTCTGACTTCCTCTCAGACTCTGAATCTGCCTCTGTGTCGACGGGCTGCTCTTCTTTCTCGGCCAAACGCAGTTCCCAATGGTTTCAGACTCTTGTGAGAAAGTTGCGGCATGTTGGCGCACTTTTCTGACTCTGACCTGAACTTCCAAAAGGGATGGAACATTCATCGTAGATCTAGAAAGGGGATCGGGTGTTTGGTTCAGATAGTAATTGTGTCCTTTCCCATTGGTCGACTCTCTCATGGAAGCGTCTCTTCCTTATTTGGACTCGGTCTACATTGGGATATCCATTCAAATCTCTCTTCTACCCTCCGGCTTCAGCCTTGGCCTCGGATGAAACATGGATCCAGGAGTCGTCCACAGCTTCCATTTCCTCTGGAGGATGATCGATCCGTCCTCGACTCTGACCGTGACCGGGAGAAGCAAGATGGCAGCGAATGACTGGAGCTGTTGTTTCAGTCCTTCTGCCTCTGATCTGCTTTCAGACTGCAACAGACACCCGGGCTGTCGAGGGCACCGACGAGCCGGGCCAACGGACGCACTGCCATCGGCATCACCCGCTGTGGGCCGTGCATTGTGTATACAACTGATATTGTACCAGCCGCCCAGTCACGCCCCTCATTTCCCTCAGCGCTCTGCAACATCAACGTCTTTGCTTTTCCGTACGCTCGCCAACATCTTACGTATTTATTTACCCGTCTTCTTCCCGAATTCTCGAATTTTGTCCCCGCTTGTGAACAGATCTCCGCATTTTCGCAATATTGTCCTCATGATAGATGTCAGGCAGTAGCATCTTGCATTATCGAATAATATGGCTCCAGTCTGCCAAGGACATCCCCCTTGTTTGGGTCGCCCGCCAGAGGAAGTAGCAACACGCAGCGGTCCTGAACAAGGACCTGGTTCTGTCTGCTTCTTCTGCTGGCGGTCCGTCCCAGACGTCTTCTAAATGGAATTCATTTCCCGTATGAACGCTCGCTGTTTCCTGCTCTGGGAAGCGTTTGTACATCGTGCCCCTCGTTATCTCTGACACTTTCATTTTGTCCTGAGAGTTGAGGCCACTGCATGACATATTTTCAAGCTGGAAGGAGAAAAGAAAAAGACCACATGGAATACAAAACTGAGCCGACCGGCCAGAGAGCAGCAGAACATTTTAAAATGCCGAATCTACGTCTTTCACACCGACCACGGCCTCAGCAACGTCTCGTTCAACAGAGAGTCATGAATCTATATTTTAATAAACGTGAGGAATTGAACATGATACTGGGTACTTACTGGAATCTAATTCAGTTTCTGGGCTTGGATCTAATCATCTCTCTGCAGAGCCACAACTTCCTCCGGGTCATGTAAACTATGACGTCATGTTCAAATTCCTACATTTATACTTTCAACCAAGAGTCGTGGTAATGATGGTTATGTTGCCTGAACCGTACGTTTTCTTTTGTTGGCAGAATCTTAACTTTTCATGTGTCATGTTGTGGGAAAATAGTTGTTCACAGCAAAAGGAAAGAAAATAATATGGACAATTTATGACCCTGGACACAAAACCAAACGACTGATCCATCTCCAGTAAACTGGATTGCAAACTAAAATGTAGTTAAGCCCTAGCGTCCCTTTTATATCAGGAAAATCAAGAAAAATCCATGGTATAAATCCCCCCCCCAAAAAAACAAACATGTTAGGTATCAAATTAAACATAAAAATCAGGGCTACCATAATATATAATCCCGATGTACAACCTCTAAACACAACTCAAACAATACATAGGATTATGGGTTAGGGTTATTAGGGTTAGGGTTATTAGGGTTAGGGTTATTAGGGTTATTAGGGTTAGGGGGGTTATTAGGGTTAGGGTTATTAGGGTTAGGGGGGTTATTAGGGTTAGGGTTAGGGTTGTTAGGGTTAGGGGGGTCAGGGCTTAAAGGGCTAGAAGACAAACATTGTCAGCTGACTAAATTAGCACATGTAGCATGTAGCATGCAGCTAACTCGCTGACTGGAGACCATCAGCAGTTCTTCAAGCCACACGTGACGTGATGTAAATCCATTATTAGCGTGTTAAACTAATCTAAACTAAACTTTTCTTACCGTCTCCGTTCATACCCAACACAGTTGTGTTGACTCGTGGATGTGTCGTCATATAGATCCCGTGTCCCGGGACGCGTGGAGCAGCGGCACGGTGGCCGTCCCGTGAACCTGTAAATAAAAAGCCGAGGGCTCAGAGTTAAATCTGTGTGACGGCGGTTACAAAGCTGTGAGCGTGTTATGTAATCGCGTCTCCCTTGGTCCCCTTGTCTCCTTCCCTCTGCCTGTACTTGTCTCCTTCACTTTGACTTACCCGTCCCCCAAGCGGAACAAGGCTCGGTCGACCCAATAACGCTCTTTGATATGTAAAAATATAGTTGAGTGGATCGCAGATGAAGATGTTTTATAATTCAGCAGCAGTCAGTTCCATTTCCTTTCCTCTTTTTTAATATTCTGCTGCTTCTTCACGCCACTTGTTGGCGGGTTCTGCCATACATCCGGTCTCCAGCGCTTTGGATCACATCCCGTCTTCTGCACGCTGCTTCCTGTTTTACATTCTGAGACTCGCATCTGAGGCTGAGCTTTTAAAGCATTGCACTTGTTTTGCTTCTTGCACACTCTTCAGATAACATCTCTCAGTCTGGTTATCTCGCCCTCTTTCATCCATTGTTCTCTCTCTCATGTATTTACTCATGCGGAGGAACAAACCCACCTAAGCAGCGGGTGAAGGGTTCCTGAGCAGGGAGTCAGAACCCCCCTGTGCTGGCTGCATGCCAGAAGCTCGCTAACGTTCACTTCCCCCAGGCTCTCTCTCTCTCTCTCTCTCTCTCTCTTTCTCTCTCTCTCTCTCTCTCCCCTCCTGCCTCGAGGACTTCCACGGACGGACCCTCGAGGTCCAGAGTATTGAGAGAGGAACGAGAGAAGAGAGAGAGAGAGAGAGACATTTAGACTTTACCTCCACCTCATTGCCTCCTAGACAGATCTATTCTGGTGTGTGTGTGTGTGTGTGTGTGTGTGTGTGTGTGTGTGTGTGTGTGTCCAGCTGACGGCATCAGAGCTCGTTCACGTCGCTCTGCTCAATCTTTGACCTTTTGTGTGAGCAAGAAGCGCTTTTTTATTTATTTATTAATCTTCAACAGTTGTGTAAAAGGTGTGAAGTGTCCTCTGTAAAGCAGCACTGCGTGTTGTTAAGGAACCGCAGACAGTGAAAGATGATGATGATGATGATGATGATGATGATGATGAAGCGTCCCGGCAGTGAAATGTTTCTGTCAGCTGGTTCTCACGTGGAGGAGATCCCCTCAGATCAGATCCCCTCAGATCAGATCCCCTCAGATCAGATCAGGAGACAACGTCTAAGAACCCTCCAGTGTCCACCTCCCACTGAGGTAAGACCCTTCACACCTTCTGACCTCCAGCCGACACGCCTCAGATCCACCGACGCCTTCTCACCCGAGGTGTTCTACAGCTCATATGACCTTGATATGAATACCAGATCCTATTATCCTTGATCTCTAACGAATCCCAACTCCTTGCCTTTAATACAAATAAAAATATATATATTATTTTACTTATTTCTGCATAAATATGATCAAAAGTCAAGAGTCTGAGCAAAAAATTACTCCTCGATTGCTCCCTGAGTTTTTTAATTGTATTGTCCGGTGCCTTCCCATCATGCCACAGAGTAATGCTGCACATCTTTAGAAAGATTGCGACCTAACACATCTAAATATGCAATAGTAACCATAATAAACACAAGCATAGACATGCTTTGAACTATTTCCAGTCCAAAAACAGTGTTTTTCAGTTCAGAAATAGAAAAATGACCTTTGACCTGAATCTTGCTCACACCATGAGCTCCATGTATTTGAAGTGACCGTCGGCCAAAAGGTTGGAACTCATATATTTTATTAACATGTGATGCTGGGTATGTTTTATTTCAAGTTTCACTTCATAAAGGATCCAATGAAAAACCAGTAAAACTCTTGAGATTAAAAATGAGAGCAAATGCTTCTTAGAGTCCCCACTTAACGTCCTGCCATTGACTACGTGTCCCCTGTTTTACATTTTGAACGAGTAGCAACATCTAATCACGTAAATGATGGAACTTTAGTGGAGATGGATTCACTGAGAGAGTCGAGGAGAGCGAACATCACTCACGACGCTCGTTAACTCCAAAAGGACAAATATGTTTCAAACTGCATCAGTGATGAATCGGTGAAAGAAACATTATCGTAACTGTTTTGAGCTCTTTTAGATAATCTCAAGGCTGAGCTTTAGAGTCCACTCGGTCAGCGGCTCTCATGATATCCAACGGAAAGTTACACTTTTGTTGCAGGATGTTCTTCACTGATCAAACGTTCTGTTTGGTTGATGTGTCTCTGCAGTAGTCAGGAAGTACAACCGTCAAATAAATTCCTAGCAACACCTCCGAGTATTGCAATGATCTTTTCCAACTGAAGTCTTTTAGTTTGGTGAAACCTTTTCTGTGACGAAGGAAGTTTATTTTGAAAAGACCGTCTGTAACGGGAGAAAAGCGACTGAAACACTCTGTGCAGTATTTCTAGACGAACCATCATATATGAGGATACGTTGCTGGACTAGGAAGTACGATTTGGCTGTTAGATTTGGTGAAGTAGAAGAACACAGCAGTCTAACTAAAATCAATTGAAAAGTTGTACTTTAATACTTGAATACTGGTTTTAATTTTTGACTAAAATATCTCTTGCAGAAAGAAAGAAAAACACGTGGTACACATTGACACAAACAATATTTTTGAACTTTTACATTCAGACTCTTGTAAAAGTTAAAAACATGACAGGTGTGTTTCCTCAAGGAGAAAAAACAAACAACCTCCTGAAGTTAACGGCGAGGGATCTTTAAATGATCCGAAGCGAAAAGCAAGTGAACAATTTCCAAGGAGGCTTCTTCAGTCACAACATGGATTACTGTGTTTTCCTGTCAGCCGTCAGCTGGTGCGACCGGATGTCACGATGGAGCCGACGCGGCTCACGTGGCGGCATTAGCTCACGTGGTGGCATTAGCTCACGTGGCGGCATTAGCTCACGTGGCGGCATTAGCTCACGTGGCGGCATTAGCTCACGTGGTGGCATTAGCTCACGTGGCGGCATTAGCTCACGTGGCGGCATTAGCTCACGTGGCGGCATTAGCTCACGTGGTGGCATTAGCTCACGTGGCGGCATTAGCTCACGTGGCGGCGGCTCACGGCTCACGTGGCGGCATTAGCTCACGTGGCGGCGGCTCACGGCTCACGTGGCGGCATTAGCTCACGTGGCGGCGGCTCACGGCTCACGTGGCGGCGGCTCACGTGGCGGCGGCTCACGTGGCGGCGGGCGTTCCCCTGCTGGACGCCGGCTTCCTGCTGGATTTCGGATGCTGCCGATGAAAAGAGGTCACAGCGCCACAGCTTTGGATGGAGGATTACTTTCAAACACAGTTTCTCCATTTGATGAGAAAACTTTCGCAACAACTCCAAACATAACACACATATTGTGGCTACTACTACTAGTAATAATAATAATTAATAATAATACACGTATAGACATGTCGATGGAAACCTGTTGACTGACACGAGCCGGCTTGTGCGTCTGAAAACCAGCCGGAGCAGCTGTCACGCTGACGACCTTCAATTACCACAAAGTGAGATCAGCTGTCGGGAGTCGAGCAACAATAATTCAGCTGTCCGTCACAACATGAACAAAACAACGGAAATGATATGAGACACATCATACTTGTACTTCTGATGGAATAATGGCTCTGCATACTCACTGGATAACAACTCTCATGTAGTGTTGGTTCTGTCGCCCCCCTGTGGATTAAAGAGGTAGTGTTGGTTATGTTGCCCCCTGTGGACTAAAGAGGTAGTGTTGGTTATGTTGCCCCCTGTGGACTAAAGAGGTAGTGTTGGTTCTAGCGCCCCCTGTGGACTAAAGAGGTAGTGTTGGTTCTAGTGCCCCCTGTGGACTAAAGAGGTAGTGTTGGTTCTAGCACCCCCTGTGGACTAAAGAGGTAGTGTTGGTTCTAGTGCCCCCTGTGGACTAAAGAGGTAGTGTTGTTTCTAGTGCCCCCTGTGGACTAAAGAGGTAGTGTTGGTTCTAGCACCCCCTGTGGACTAAAGAGGTAGTGTTGGTTCTAGCACCCCCTGTGGACTAAAGAGGTAGTGTTGGTTCTAGTGCCCCCTGTAGACTAAAGAGGTAGTGTTGGTTCTAGTGCCCCCTGTGGACTAAAGAGGTAGTGTTGGTTCTAGCGCCCCCCTGTGGACTAAAGAGGTAGTGTTGGTTCTGGTGCCCCCTGTGGACTAAAGAGGTAGTGTTGGTTCTAGTGCCCCCTGTGGACTAAAGAGGTAGTGTTGGTTCTAGCACCCCCTGTGGACTAAAGAGGTAGTGTTGGTTCTAGTGCCCCCTGTGGACTAAAGAGGTAGTGTCTCTGCTGGATGAGGTTCTGGTGAACCTACATGATTTTGTCTGAATCTCATCAAGAATAACTAACTTGTCTAACTGGTAAACTTCCAGTATTTCATATTCATTTTGACAAATACAAACTTGTAAAAGTATAATTCTGGTAAACCAACAACAACTTTTAATTGTATTCCTTTTAATAACTCCACTTGACGATCCTTCAATATTCACTGAAATTGTTCTAAATAATGAATAAAACAAAATGACGTGTACCCGCCTCGCACGACCTCGCCTCTTTTTAACGACGAATAACAACTGAAGGCAAAAAACAAGGCACAAAATATGGTGACAGCATTGCACACACACACGTATGAAGCGCATTACGCATCGCTACAAAATCCAACGGCAGAATCACGGCTGCATCTGTGCTCACAGGTGTCGCGCTGGCTTTTCACTGCAGAGCTGCACGCTGCAGAAAACTGCTGACTCATGATATCCTGCTTCCCTCCTTCTCAGCGGCTTAGAGGGAACTAATCCGCCTCGTGCTCTCCTTGCATCTTCTAAATGGTTGCATATTGGCATAAAGCGCTCCTTTTGGACGCCGTCACATCCTGAAAGCTCCCGTTGCTGCTGGCTCTGTTGTTTTCTCTCCACTGCATTCATGCATCACATCACCTGCTGAGCACATTCAGCAGGTGGGCTGCATGACGCCACACAGCATCATCATCATCATCATCATCATCATCATCATCAGCTTTCTCCAAAACAACATTTCCCAGGTGGTGGAGTCCCCCCCGGCCTCCGGGAGCCTTCACAGCGGCCCCACATAACGCCGTTAGGGCTCGGCCGTGACGGAGAGCCTGGAATAAATGGACAGTAACGAGCGTGACTTTGATTGCCAGTCTTTGTTCTGGAGAGAGCAATTAGCAATTAGCAATTAGCATCGCTCCAACAGGCTATCAGGGCTTTTGGAAATTGGATTTTCTTGCTCCAGAGTGGCTTTCCGCACCAGTCTGACACACAGCGGCGCTTATGCAGCGGCCGGCTGAGGCTCATCGACGCCTCGCCTCCTCCTAGCTTCACTTCATTACGGTGATCAGAAGGAAAGAGTTCATCCTTTGGAAATGTTCCCAGAGTCAAAACCACGAGGGAGGAAGCGCAGCGTGGAACAGCAGCTCCATCTAGTGGCAGACGGTGGGAACTGTCACCTCTGATGTTGGAGGACATGACGTGAAGACACGGCTGCAGTGGACACTCGCTTCATGACGCTTCATGAAATGACATCATTGAGTAGCAGCTGCTGGTTCTGTCACTGCCACCCAGCAGAGATGGGCAGTATTTATATTACTAGTATTTGAAATATGTATTTCAATTACTTTTGAGTATTTAGTCTTTTGTATTTGATAGGGCCGATAAAATATTTATCGTAATTTGCAACAAAAAACTTTAGAGTGAAGTCATGTTGTATCTTCTGCGGCCCCAAGCCCTAGAGGGAAGCTTTTAACGTGTGTGTGTGTGTGTGTGTGTGTGTGTGTGTGTGTGTGTGTGTGTGTGTGTGTGTGTGTGTGTGTGTGTGGTCCCACAAAGTGACACATCATGTGTTCCTGTCTCTACTGGCAGGACAACGATTTCATACCAAGAGAAACCTCTGCTTCTGAAGAATATATATATATATATATATATATATATATATATATATATATATATATATATATATATATATATATATATATATATATATATCTATATATATATAGATATATATATATATATATATATATATATATTGCATTGCAGGATTGAATTGTTACTGATTTTACAAACAAAAACCAACAAACACAAATGAGCTGAAATAACTTTATTTAAAACTATTCGTCTTTCACCATCCACCAAAGACAATACAGTTATTTATGTTTGTAACAATAACAGCCACAAAAACACATTATAATAATAAATGAGTAAAGTTACAGCAACGACGTTAAACCCGAGAGAGTCCGACTAAAACAAATAAATAAATGTAAAAAGTGCCTCAACCGAGCTCAATACATAGCGGCACCAGTAAATGCATTGAATGCTGTACTTTTCTTTAAATATGTTCATGCCAAAGTTCTGTCCAATAAATCATGCTCTTCCTCTCATTACGCAACACACACTCCAGACTTTGTTTCTTTATATTTTCTTTAAGTAGATTTTTCGGTCCCTTCTCCTCGGCGGCCGCCTCACGACAGAGAGAGCAAGTTGATGTCGTAGCATCCGTCAACCTGCAGGGGGCGGGACAAGGAAGCAGGAAACAGGACACAGGCTTGATATAGATGCCTGTATGTATGCCTGCTTATATTTTGAGTCTTTCTTTTGAAAGCCAGCGCTCCTCTGAGACCTGAGACTCACGTCGTATCGCCCGATGGACGCCGTCGTCTGGTTGGTCTGCATCACCTCCGTCAGAGCCCACATCTGCTGGATGCTGGAGGAGACAGTCTGGGGGTCCGGGAGGCCCTAGGAGACATGCAAGGAGATATACAAGGAGATATAGAAGGAGACATGCAAGGAGATATACAAGGAGATATAGAAGGAGACATGCAAGGAGATATACAAGGAGATATAGAAGGAGACATGCAAGGAGATATACAAGGAGATATACAAGGAGACATGCAAGGAGATATACAAGGAGATATAGAAGGAGACATGCAAGGAGATATACAAGGAGATATAGAAGGAGACATGCAAGAAGATATACAAGGAGATATAGAAGGAGACATGCAAGGAGATATACAAGGAGATATAGAAGGAGACATGCAAGGAGATATAGAAGGAGACATACAAGGAGATATAGAAGGAGATATAGAAGGAGACACATACAATGAGACATGTAAGGAAACATACAAGGATACATGCAAGGAGATATAGAAGGAGATATAGAAGGAGACATGCAAGGAGACATAAAAGGAGACATAGAAGGAGACATAAAAGGAGACATAAAAGGAGACATAAAAGGAGATATAAAAGGAGACATACAAGGAGACATACAAGGAGACATACAAGGAGATATAAAAGGAGACATAAAAGGAGATATAGAAGGAGACATACAAGGAGACATACAAGGAGACATACAAGGAGACATACAAGGAGATATAAAAGGAGATATAGAAGGAGACATACAAGGAGACATACAAGGAGACATACAAGGAGACATACAAGGAGATATACAAGGAGATATAGAAGGAGACATGCAAGGAGATATACAAGGAGATATAGAAGGAGACATGCAAGGAGATATACAAGGAGATATACAAGGAGACATGCAAGGAGATATACAAGGAGATATAGAAGGAGACATGCAAGGAGATATACAAGGAGATATAGAAGGAGACATGCAAGAAGATATACAAGGAGATATAGAAGGAGACATGCAAGGAGATATACAAGGAGATATAGAAGGAGACATGCAAGGAGATATAGAAGGAGACATACAAGGAGATATAGAAGGAGATATAGAAGGAGACACATACAATGAGACATGTAAGGAAACATACAAGGATACATGCAAGGAGATATAGAAGGAGATATAGAAGGAGACATGCAAGGAGACATAAAAGGAGACATAGAAGGAGACATAAAAGGAGACATAAAAGGAGACATAAAAGGAGATATAAAAGGAGACATACAAGGAGACATACAAGGAGACATACAAGGAGATATAAAAGGAGACATAAAAGGAGATATAGAAGGAGACATACAAGGAGACATACAAGGAGACATACAAGGAGACATACAAGGAGATATAAAAGGAGACATAAAAGGAGATATAAAAGGAGACATAAAAGAAGATATAGAAGGAGACATAAAAGGAGATATAGAAGGAGACAAAAAAGGAGACATAAAAGGAGATATAGAAGGAGATATAGAAGGAGACAAAGAAGGAGACATAAAAGGAGATATAGAAGGAGACAAAAAAGGAGACATAAAAGGAGATATAGAAGGAGATATAGAAGGAGACAAAGAAGGAGACATAAAAGGAGATATAGAAGGAGACATAAAAGGAGACATAAAAGGAGAAGAGGAGGTGAGACGACCGGATTCCTTCCCAATAAGACAGTATGTGTCTATTAAATGTTAAAGTAATGCCGTGTTCACACCGGACCAGACTCCATGTAAAGTCAGTCCACAGGCGGCGAGATAGAGGCGTTGAGGCGGCGCCAACAGAACGTTGGACCTGGGGCGAACGAAGCGAAGGACGCGGCGCGAATTCGCGTGAGTTGAATTCTCCCAACTCTGGCGGAGAAATCGCGTGACGCAAAGTTGCGGCAGCCAATCAGCGTTGAGAATCAGCGTTGAGAAGCTCCGCCCGTCACCACCGCCGCCTCCCCGGTTCTGAATGAAACTGCTGCTGCTCCGCCTGAACCAGCGCTGACAGCGGCTTCATTGAGACGCTGTTGTGGGACTACGGATAATATTATGAACCCAGACACCATGGAGTTTGATGTTCCCACATATGTGGAGTTTACACAACAAGTATAAAGCAGAACTAGTGGTTATTTATTCCATGGTCGATAGCGGAAATGAAAGCTTCGTCGCTTGTCTCTCACAGAGGCAAGCAACAGAGCTAAGCCACGCCCCCTTCGCAACCCGGTGTGAACACGGCATTAGACTTCAAAGTAAGACAATAGTGAATAGAGCAACGCATTGTGTCATTAAAATTAACACAACAATAATAAGAGACACAAACAGGAGGAGCACCTCCAGGTCCGGGGGCGGGTCCACCAGCGTCAGGTCCGACAGCCAATCAGAAACCTCCTTCTCCGGGTTCTGGAAGATTAAATTTACAGTCAAATGTCTCAGCAGCAATAACTCTGTGTTCTCTCTGGCTCCCCCTGCTGGTGGAAGAGAGAACAACACTCTGCATCCCTCTGACTCATCAAAGACTTATTATATTAATTAATAATATGATTTAATTCACATTGATTACGGTCTCTGTACGTATATTAACACCAGCATCCATTATGCACATGTTTTTTATTACCATTAGAGCATAACTTTACTATTATTATTAGCAATAAGTATAACATAAAAGTATTATTATTAGTAATAACTGCAGCAGCAACAATAATAAGCATAATACATACATGTATAATAATTTAATAATACTTATAATATTATAATAATATTTTCTATTAGACAAGTATTGTGTTATATTGGAGAATCATTATTATTTATTTAATTGTAATTTGTATTATTACTATTAATAATTACTACCAAACAAATCAAATCCTCATATTAGACTGATAATATGTACATATTATCAGTAAGCTAACGGAACAATTTCCTCCACTCTCAGCGGCACTGAAGCCTCATAAATTACATAATTAAATAATTACATCAACCACGTTGTGATGAATCTTATTTTACTTTGTCTAAAGTTGTGAACAGACTTTCCTCTCCTAAAAAAACATGACAAACAAATGAAGCACAGAACTGACCGGCTCCACCTGAGGGAAGATCTTGACCTCTTCCAGGCTGAAGGTCAACCAGGCCGAGGACGGCTGTCTCAGGATCAGTCTCACCGAGGTCACGTGATCCGGCTCCACCTGCATCTGGACCAATCAGAGAGCAGCGAGGGGGTAATGCCGACAGGAAGTGGTGAAGACGAGGAAGACGAGTAGAACAGTTAAAACACAAAAAAGAGACCAGAGGAGTCGCCCCCTGGTGGTCAGTAGAGAGAATGCAGCATCAACACATGAAGCAAATACTTCTATACAACCAGAGGAGTCGCCCCCTGGTGGTCAGGAGAGAGAATGCAGCATCAACACATGAAGCATATACTTCTATACAACCAGAGGAGTCGCCCCCTGGTGGTCAGTAGAGAGAATGCAGCATCAACACATGAAGCATATACTTCTATACAACCAGAGGAGTCGCCCCCTGGTGGTCAGGAGAGAGAATGCAGCTTTAACACATGAAGCATATACTTCTATACAACCAGAGGAGTCACTCCCTGGTGGTCAGGAGAGAGAATGCAGCTTTAACACATGAAGCATATACTTCTATACAACCAAGGGAGTCGCCCCCTTGTGGTCAGGAGAGAAAACGCAGCTTTAACACATGAAGCATATACTTCTATACAACCAGAGGAGTCGCACCCTGGTGGTCAGGAGAGAGAATGCAGCTTTAAAACATGAAGCATATACTTCTATACAACCAGAGGAGTCGCACCCTGGTGGTCAGGAGAGAGAATGCAGCTTTAAAACATGAAGCATAGACTTCTATACAACCAGAGTAGTCGCACTAGCCCAGAAGAAGCTTCCCACCTGCGCCCTGTGGACGGAGCAGTAGTCCTGGGACCCGGCCTCGGTGTGGGGGTTGTGCATCAGCGGCAGGTCCCTCAGGGCCGTGCACCACCTAGCGGGGGCCTCCAGCCCGGGGCCCCTCCTCAGCAGGCGGACCGTCAGGTAGGCGGTGTAGTAGTTCTTAAAGGTGATCTCTTGAATCTGAACCGCAGACAGTGGATTACGAAACGTGTGTGTGTGTGTGTGTGTGTCACTGCGGCTGCATGTGACGTGGTGTCTTACATGGACGGGCTTTCCGAAGGGCAGCGTGACATCGACCACGCAGACGCCAGAGTGAGCCGCGTCCGCTTTGGGATCCCCGATCTGCAGGAAGACCGGAGGTTTGATGCTGCAGCTCACCGGCGTCACGTCACTGCTGCTGCTCATCGTCTGGGAACAGACCACGCGTGTTACATGCTATGTGTTACATGTTATGTGTTACATGCTATGTGTTACATGTTACATGTTATGTGTTACATGCTATGTGTTACATGTCACATGTTATGTGTTACATGTTATGTGTTACATGTTCCGTGTTATGTGTTACATGTTACATGCTACATGTAATGTGTTACATGTTATGTGTTCCGTGTTATGTGTTACATGTTATGTGTTACATGTTACGTGTTGTGTGTTACATGTTACGTGTTATGTGTTACATGATATGTGTTACATGTTACATGTTATGTGTTATGTGTTACATGTTATGTGTTACATGTTACATGTTATGTGTTATGTGTTACATGTTATGTGTTACATGTTATGTGTTATGTGTTACATGTTATGTGTTACATGTTACATGTTATGTGTTATGTGTTACATGATATGTGTTACATGTTACATGTTATGTGTTATGTGTTACATGTTATGTGTTACATGTTACATGTTATGTGTTACATGTTATGTGTTACATGTTCCGTGTTATGTGTTACATGTTACATGCTACATGTAATGTGTTACATGTTATGTGTTCCGTGTTATGTGTTACATGTTATGTGTTACATGTTACGTGTTGTGTGTTACATGTTACGTGTTATGTGTTACATGATATGTGTTACATGTTACATGTTATGTGTTATGTGTTACATGTTATGTGTTACATGTTACATGTTATGTGTTACATGTTATGTGTTACATGTTACATGTTATGTGTTACATGTTATGTGCTACGAGTTACATGTTACAACACTTTGTTTACAGAGGATTCATCTGTCAGACACACACACAGAGAGAAACACACACACACACACATACAGACACACACGCAGAAAAAACACACACAGAGACACACAGAACACACACACATGCACACACATGCACACACACACAGAAAACACACAGAAAAAACAAACACACACAGAACACACACACAGACACACACATACAGACGCACACAGAAACACACAAAAACACACACACAGAAACACACATGCACACATACAGAGACACACATACAGACACACACACAGAAAACACACAGACACATTCAGAAACACACAAAACACACACACACACATAGAGAGACACACACACACACACAGAAAACACACACACACGTGCTCACTGCAGTCTGCTCATGTCTCCTGTAGACAACACAGAAACACAACAAATGAATGAACTGCTCCTACGTCATTTGCAGCAAACCTCTTCCAGCACCACGGACAGCGACACTTCCGGGTTGCGTTAACGCCCGACGGCCTGTCACGTGACCCGTCCGCGTCGCTGCTTCACGCCTGAACCCGTGACGTGAAACTCACCTCTCTCTCTCTCTCTCTCTCTCTCTCTCTCTCTCTCTCTCTCTCTCTCTCTCTCTCTCTCTCTCTCTCTCTCTCTCTCTCTCTCTCTCTCTCTCTCTCTCTCGCTGCGGAGCGTCTCAGCGCGTGCAAGGCGACGGAGAAAGGAACCAGAGCGAAGTGTCGCAGTCGCGTTTGATGACGCGCTGCTACGCGACTTCCTGACTGTAACCAGGGCGACGGTGAGCGTCTTAAAGGGCCAGTAGCGCTCTCAGCTGGCTGCGTTTGCTCCTTTCTCCAGCTGTTCAATTATTCTCATATATATGCTGTGTAATATATATATATGTATATATATATATATATATATATATATATATATATATATATATATATATATATATATATATATACATATATGTATATATATGCTGTCTAATATATATCCTGTGTAATATAAATACTGTGTAATATATATATATATATATATATACACATATATATACTGTGTAATATATATCATGTGTAATATATACATATATGTATATATACTGTATATATATACTGTGTAATATATATTATTTTGTATTTTATTTTAAATCCCTTGTTTATTAGATCTAGTATTTTATTTCACTTTATTGGAGACATGTTTTACTTTTACCTAAAATGAAGATCTATTATGGCTAATAATACATTTTAAATATATAGATTGGCCATAAACAATTAATTCTTAACCATCATAACATCTGTTTTTGTAAACTCCCAGCTGCTGCAGTGGTTCATTAACATGTGATTTCAGGACCGTCCAGCAGAGGGCAGCCTCGCTCCACGTGTTTACCTCCATGACTCAGTGATGGCGTTAACATGTAAAGGCCCTCCTGCAGCTCCCCGCCTCATTCACATCTCCACACCTTAAGGAAAACATCCCGTCTCCCAAATAAATAAATAATACATATATATATATATATATATATATATATATATATATATATATATATATATATATATATATATATATATATATATATATATATATGTTCAATCCCAGCAGCACAATGTCCCGTCAGAGTGTCTCACCGGCGGCAGCAGGAGCGGGAGCTGCGTCTCCGTGGTGATCTCCCTGTGAACCAGAGACAAGGTTTCTGGAATGTTTGGTATTTCTGAACGAGACAAATGACCTGCAGCTGCAGGAGCACATGGGATCTGAGGGGAGCACATGGGATCTAAAGGGAGCACATGGGATCTGAGTTGAGCACATGGGATCTGAGGGAATCACCTGAGAGGCGACCGGCTCACTTCCACCAGCTCAGAGGAGATAAGAGACGGAACGGAATGCTTTACGTCTTTTACTGCCTGAACACGGGGAGAGAGCCGTGGTACCACAACACGGGGAGGAAACGCACACACACACTCTCACACAGACACACACGCAGACACACGCACACACACATACACACGCACACATATATACACACATACACACACACACCACAAACACACACACACACACACAGACACAGAGACACATGAACCCTTTTCACACGTTCATCACGTTATCAGGAAGCAGAATGATGTCAATTAATTTGCTGTTTGGTTCAATAATCAAACTTTTATTAATAAAATGTTTTATTTCACATTTCTGTGGATCAACGTTTCTTTTAAGTCCACGTTCCCTGGAAAGACACGCGTCCCCATCTCCAGTTTAATGACATGCTTTTTGGCACAAAATACAAAAGCACATTATTATTATGATCAAAATACATGACAACCAATTCCAATCTCAAGTCTCTGATCTCCAAACCAACAAAAGGCTCGTCTGTTTATTTCATGGTATTGTTCTTCTTCAGGATCACGTTGTAAATGTCTGTCTGTATACAGAGCGGAGGAACGCTCCTGCTCCTGTCACTCAGCTCCCCTCAGCCCCGCCCCCTGGAGACGCATACATTCATTCATTCACACATTCACTCTGTTTACTGTGGTTGAAGCTCTCCAAAGGCCCAGATTAGTCCGTGTAGGAAGCTGGCACCTCGGGGCCCAAAACACAATCCCCCTCTTCTCCCAGATGGTCTGCAAGCAAGCATGGAGCTGCAGGGGCTGAGAGAGAGAGAGAGAGAGAGAGAGAGAGAGAGAGAGAGAGAGAGAGAGAGAGAGAGAGAGAGAGGGAGAGAGAGGCCCATATACCCCTGTCTCCCTTCCTTCTTCATCTTTCTTCTCATCCTTCTTTACTTCATCCTCCTTTCTTTTCCTGTCAGTCCGTGTGTCTATCTGCCAGTTGTCAGCGCCATCTGTCTGGTTTCTCCACGATAAGAACGCGCTTTTTGAAGCCAGACTAAACCAGGATATCCTCCTGCGCTGGGTCTCTCTCTCTCTCTCTCTCTTTCTCTCTCTCTCTCTCTCTCTCTCTCTCTCTCCCCCCGCTGGGTTAAATACCCCTGGGACAAGGAGGTATGTCTCTTACATAAGAGAGCCCAACTGAGGGGTCTCTCTTATGTAAGAGGTTGACGAAGCCGCTGCTTCAGCCTTTGAACGGAGCTAACCTTGAGGGGAGGAAAGGGAAGGAGGGAAAGGAGGGAAAGGAGGAGGAGAAGGAGGAGGAGGAGGGCAGAGAGCTCGGCACGGTGAAATTACAAGGAGACGCATTTTTAAAAGGTGCCGAAATGTAAAAACATTTTGAAAATCATTTCCAGTTGAGGCCTCGAGCCGTCCAGGTGGAGCAGTGTCAGGAGGCCAGGAGCTTCTTAAAACGATTCTTTAACAAATGCTTTATTTCAAAAAAGGCTTTTCAATTGAAAGAACTAAACCACGAAGATGACATTCAAAGCCAACAATCACAATATTAGTGAGAAGAAAAAAAGAAAAATGAAATGTGAGTTTTGAAGAGAATCATTGACTTCGAGCTGCAGGTCTCAATCAACGCTTTCAGTTCAGGATCCTGGAGATGAAAAGCAGCTCCACACTGCAGGAATGTGCACACTTTTAAAATAATTGCTCCTAATTTGTTTTGCCTTCATTTGTTTTAAGTCTCCAGCTGTTAAATGTTCATATTGTATCCGTATTCTTACATTTTAGCACCTCCAAAATACCAATAATACCAAGATTAGTATTTTGAAAATGCTTAATTGTGATAATATTTAAAAATAAAAGCCTTTAACTCTCATGGATCCAAATAGATGTAAATAAATCTATTTTAAAGATTACAAAAATGCATACATCACTTTAAATATAGTGTTCTTCTTATTTGGTGAACTAAGTGCTTTATCATGTGTGCATCCAGAAAGTAATAATAATGGGAGTTCAGAGGGGGAAACATGATTTACACACTTTGTTTTTCATGCATTTTTAATGTTTCACGTCATTCATATTGTTAGTATTACACACAGAGCGGGGGGGCGACCAGCGACGAGGAAGCAAACGGCAGAACAATCACGACCAAAGTGACCACTGTGCACACACACACACACACACACACACACACACACACACACACACACACACACACACACACACACACACACACTCAGATAAAACAGTACTGTATGAAGCAGCGCATTAAAGATTAAGTGAAGCAAACAGGATTAGATAGATAAGGTAGAACTTAGTGCCCCGCAGCAGCAGCAACAACAAAGCGCCTCATATGATATATAAAATGCATGAGCAGGAAAAGAAAGGTAGAAAATACCAAAACATAACACATATACATGCGTTATTTATGCTCTATAAACTCTGCTGTATGCGTTGCTCTCTGACTTCCTCACAGAAACTCTCCTGGAGTCACGACTTTTACTAGAGACCTTGGTTTGAAAAAAGAGGAGACTGAATGCAGAAAAGCATGCTATGTAGCATGTGATACGTAGCATGTGATACGTAGCATGTGATAGCATGTCAGTCCAGAGAAGAAGTGGAAGCTCAGTAAGCAAGAGCGCGTCTCTGGGATTCAGGAGAAATTATCTGGTCCTTCTTTGGTCATGTGGTCGTGACCCGCCATGCTTCTGTCCTCACCTGGTGCTCCTCCCACCACACCTGGTGCTCCTCCCCTCACCTGGTGCTCCTCCCACCTCACCTGGTGCTCCTCCCCTCACCTGGTGCTCCTCCCACCTCACCTGGTGCTCCTCCCACCTCCCACCTCACCTGGTGCTCCTCCCACCTCACCTGGTGCTCCTCCCACCTCCCACCTCACCAGGTGCTCCTCCCCTCACCTGGTGCTCCTCCTCCCCTCACCTGGTCCTCCTCCTCCCTTCACCTGCTGCTCCTCCCACCTCACCTGGTGCTCCTCCCACCTCACCTGGTGCTCCTCCTCTCCTCACCTGGTGCTCCTCCCACCTCACCTGGTGCTCCTCCCCTCACCTGGTGCTCCTCCCACCTCACCTGGTGCTCCTCCCCTCACCTGGTGCTCCTCCTCCCCTCACCTGGTGCTCCTCCTCCCCTCACCTGGTGCTCCTCCCACCTCACCTGGTGCTCCTCCCCTCACCTGGTGCTCCTCCCACCTCACCTGGTGCTCCTCCCCTCACCTGGTGCTCCTCCCACCTCACCTGGTGCTCCTCCCCTCACCTGGTGCTCCTCCTCCCCTCACCTGGTGCTCCTCCCACCTCACCTGGTGCTCCTCCTCCCCTTTTTTCTTCCTGTTTTTTTTCCTTCCTCTTTTATTTCCTGCGCTATATTGTATGGAAGATAATAATAATAAATAAAAAAAGACACGCCACTGAAGCACATGCGCACTTACTAGCTCATAATGATGACTTTATATCTCATAATTATGACTTTCTATCTCATAATTACTCCTTTTTGTCTCATAATTGTGACTTTTAGGGATATTTGTATCATCACAGCTACATTTCTTTACCTCTTTACTTTACTTTTCCTCGGTGACTGATCTCCTGGTTCTGAGATTGGAGATAAATGTGCTACAACAAAGCATACATGTTGTGATTTCAAGTTCTGGGTAATTATTTAAACCCTGAAAGGAAAGCTGATAATCCGTTTAAGGCACTATACAGTATGAAGTGGTTCATTATCTGATGAAGATAAGAGGACACAACCTTTCTTCAGGTTTCTGCAGAGCTTTATTTCTGCTGAGATCCAGAGATGATGGAGGGCGGTGAACTGAAAAGGAAACAAAGAACCTGTTGCCACGTTCTGTCATGACAAGTCAAAGAAAGACTCCTGTGAGTCACAGAAGAGCAGCAAGTGAGAGGTGTGGACGGAGGAAAAAAGCAAGAAGCAGAAAGTACCAAAAAAAAAGCTGAACCAACAATTCAGAGATCAGGAGATCAGGAGATCAGGAGATCAGATCTCAGGAGATCAGGAGATCAGAGATCAGAGCTGTGGCCGCACGCTGAAACCTGCTGAGACTGTGACCTTGACCTTTAAGCCCCGCAGGACCAACGTAGGGCCTTTTACCGAGGTTCCCCGTGTTCAAGTAGTTCAACTAGTCGTATGAACCCCAAATTAGTTATAATACTGTATTATTTTATATCACTTTATTCAGAATTTCATTGTGAAAAAAATGCATATTTAAAAAAAAATCAAAACTATGAATAACCGGCATGATCTAAGCAAGATTGGCCGGAAATGGCTTTTGAGCGGTTTTCAACATGTGTGCTTTCAGACCCTTACCAAGCCCCACATGCTAATAACACACCTTTTTGGAAAGAACAGGCCCTAAAGAATCCGAATATGCAATACAAACAAAGTGTTGTGGTGATTCGAAGGTTTTATAGAAAAAGAACCGCAGATGTAGATGCTTGAGGTCGTAATCCCTCGGGGTGAACCTGCTGAGTCCAGCTCGTCAGACCCGTCTCCTCCATCGACCTGCGGCTGCAGAGCGTCGCCTCCGGATGCTGCGGCTCATTAAAGCGACACGTCAGGGTTTCCTTTTCCTCAAGGCTTCTAGTTTTGTCCTTTCTACAACAAGACGGAGCTTGTGTGTTTCTTCAAGACTTTTACCTGAACTTTGGGTCGGATGTGCCGGATCAGAACCTTCAATGCCTCACCGGATAGTGACCGGATGAACTAAAGGAGCGGCGGTAAAACGGAGGATGAAGACGTTTCCCTTCCTGTAAATCCTTCACAATACTCTTTGCTGCATACTCTTCCTCCCTGCAGCATTGGACTCCTTTTATTGAAGTATAGACGCCAACAAAAGCTCCACAATTTCCCATAATTTCCTATTAATCCCCCAAAATAAAAGTCCTTGTTCTTTTGTTATTTAAAAATATTTTATTGTGAAGCATCTACATCAGGAAACGTTATGTTTTCATCCGCAGCATCTGAACTGGACTCAGCCATGTTTGATGAATGCTCTGGATTGTGTCCACATGGCGCATTAACTGTAATTAACTTGACAGGTAACGTGTCCAGGCAAGTGTATCCCGACCTCACCCACGGTCCCCTAAACCACTGGTGGCATCAAGCTGGTTTGTCCTTAACTGGAAGTGAACCAGTCGCACATGTTTCCTGGAAAAAACTAAAAACAATAAATCAAAAGAATTCGACTCTGGCCCAGAAACTGCTTTCTGATTGGAAAGATCTGTCCTGTGACGTGTGCAATATGTATTTTCCGGGGTGATACTGCTCACCCTTTCATCCTCATAAAATCAGATTCAAATTTGTTACAAAGAAAGTGTCAAAGTGCACCTTGTCTTTCGCCTGACTTCGTTTTTCTTCTCCCGTTACGGCAAAGTGAGGAAACAGAAAGGAAGCGTGCTTGGCAGCATCACTACCCGTCACCTTCTCGGTTTAATTTTATCCCCCATCAACATTTCTTAACACCTTGATGATTTGCACAGACTCGTATGATTTATGGCTTTATTGATTGTCATAAAAAGGAAAAAGCACTCTAAGAAAGAAAGGTACTCAAGGTACTGGCATGCAGTCTGTGACAGGATTGCGTCTACTCAGTGATGACATGGTAATAAACAGGATGAACTCCATTAAAAAGCGACAAATTGAAAATAGTTAATTTGTTTTCATTTTACTTTGAAGAACCTGAATTGTATCCGTCACAAAGGCTCAAAATTGAAATGATGAGATACCCATCCACTTCCTGAGTAGCGCTGGCAGGGACCGTTTCATCTTTTTTACTGATTATTTCTTTGAATGGGACGTGATCGCCTCATTCTCATGAAGGACGGCTGTGTGTATTTAAGTGTTCGTACTGGAGTTAGTTGAGTTTACTCAAAGACACAACTGCGTCTGCTGGGTAACAGATGTGCTTTTCTTCATGTAAGTCAACAGGAAAAAGTGTCGAAATTTGTTGAAATTCCACATTTTGGCCACTAGGAAAGTTGACTTCAAAGCCCAGCCCTCTTCCTTGGCTTCCTGTCACCTCAGGCCACGCCCACTCTTAGAGGTCTGCATTATCTTCCTGTACTGATATCAACCATGTGAATGGATACCCTCTTTTAACCCATATCTATGGAACTGAAAACCGCTGATAACAACCCAGAGAAAGTCTCTCAAGATTTAATATTCAAGAGATGTATTTTCCTTTTGCACCTTTAATTAAGTACATTGGACGTATTCACTGCGGCACTGTGTGACTTAGATACTTTAGACTGTGCACATAGTGGCTGTTTCTCCCTGGAGGTTTGCTGCATGCGCCCCCTTCTGGGACGGTTCAGTACTACAGACCTGCATACCGCTGCTGTTATCAGCTGGTGCACAGACTCCTGCCCTCCGCACTTCCCCTGCATGCCAAACTGCTGCACACACTTGGATTATATTCCTGGTCGCCATTGGAGTTTTGCAGCCCGGTCCGGAGAATAAACAGTATTGGCATTATAGTATACGGAGGGAACGCTACTGGAAGTTACATGGTATGAGAATGAACTGGTCCAATAACGAGTAGCAAGTCCAGGAGGGGCGATGGACGGGTCCAACAAACACAGGACTCTTTCCAAGGTGACAGCTGGTTTTGGTCCCATGTGTTATCTAAAGCTAACCAATCCTTTCACAACCCTGTGGCGTACGAGGCTTTACAAAGATGCTACACTTGTTAGGCAACATTGTGTCGTTGTTACGTGAGGATGCTTAAGAAAGTCCACTGAGGACGGTTATTTATGTTACGTAGTTACGCTACGGCTTACGCTACGTAGTTATGCTACGTTGTTACGTAGTTACGCTACATTGTTACGTTGCTACGTTGTTACGTTGCTACGTTGCTACGTTGCTACATTGCTACATTGTTACATTGCTACGTTGAAATGCTACATTGTTACGTTGCTACGTTGCTACGTTGTTACATCCTTACATTGCTACATTGTTACATTACTAGGTTGTAACACTACGTTATTACGCTACATTGTTACGCTACATTGTTACGCTACATTGTTACGCTACATTGTTACGCTACATTGTTACGTTGCTACGTTGTTACGTTGCTACGTTGCTACGTTGTTACATTGCTCCATTGTTCCATTGCTACGTTGAAACGCTACGTTGTAACGCTACATTGTTACGCTAGAACTACGTTGTTACGCTATGTTTTGTAACGCTACGTTGTAACGCTACGTTGTAACGCTACGTTGTAACGCTACGTTGTAATGCTACGTTGTAATGCTACGTTGTAATGCTACGTTGTAACGCTACGTTGTTACGCTAGAACTATGTTGTTACGCCACGTTGCTATTCAAACATAAACCCGACCTGACCCTGACCCTTAACCCAGTAGTTGTGTTATCTAAAGCGAACCAATCCTTTCACAACCCTGTGGCATACGAGGCTGATATGAACAGTCTTTGTGAAACTTATTTTTGGTTCAGAAACATTGATATTAATTGCATCCCATGATTTGCAGAAACAACCAATATTATAAAAAACAGGATTTAAGTATGACTACAAAAAGTATTGTCTCCAGGTGTTTCCTTAATCTACTACTGTGAAGATACAACGTACATTAGAGCTGATAGAGTTTAGTTTATGTATCCTAACAGTGATACACTAGCAGCATGAAGTAAAGCGCGTCATGATTTCATATGTTTTCATCTCTATGTAACATACAACTTCATATTTAATAACTAACAAAACGTTTATTCTGTTTAGTTGAAACTTGTTATGCCACACGTGCACATTAGCACGATGACTATGCAGAGTGTGAGGTGGACTCCTCCATGTCCTCCCTCGACCTCCCAACGTAGTAACAGATGCATTTACACAACGTCACACTGAAGAAGACGCCTAAACAATGTTTTATTGTTTCCCCCTCCGGCAAATGTATTATCTTTGTGGGTTTTCAGCGACGTCTGGGTCTATTTCTGATTCCTCTTAATCATGCAATGAAGAATGCGCCTTGCTTTTGGAGGGAGAAAGTGAAAACAGTGAAGGATTTAGGGAGAAAAAAGAGACGGCATCAAGAGAGATGGAGAGGAGAGAGAGAGAGAGAGAGATTGGTGGCGTCGTCAGCGAAGAAGAGAAATGATCTCGGGAACTCCGTCTGATTTCTCGCCTGGAGAGGCACACAAACCCACCAGTGCGAACACCTGCAGATTTTTATTTCCTATGCATTTGTTATCAGGCCTGTGTTTTATACCCGGGTCCCGTAATGGTGCGGTAAATCACAGCTGACAAGTCGGGAACAGTCGCGGTTCCTCCACTCCTTTAAGAGGAAAGACAAACGATGGCGGACGAAGGGATCTGAGTTATTAAAAGCTGAGGTGTCAATGTTGAATAAGAGATTGAGAAATACTCGTTCTGTAAGTGTCTTGAAAAGGACTGTGTGATGTGTGGATGTGTTAGACGGATGAATACGGCCGTGCGTTGTAGTCTGTTTTCATTTGTGCCACTTTCCTCTCTTAATGGAGCTAAATGCTCGGCAGGAGGGATATTCAAGAGGCTGTCTGTGTGTTTAAAAGTCCGATAAAGACGTATACGCACGGCTGTCACTGTGAGTGTGAACTACAGCCGGGTCTTCTTCTTCAAGTAAATATTGAACCTGCCTGTGTGAAGAGTAAGACTTTGTTCTGCGGGGTGAGATCCAATTGGATCCACAGTATTTGCAGTGTTTCTTCTTATTTCAACCATTTATCATTTTGACAAAGTTTCATGGCATTTATTTTTTACAAACTAAAGCTCAGAGGATGAACGCTGAATAAGACACTTTCAGGCAACAAAAAATGTGACGATCAACTTTCACAAACTTTAAAACACACTTTGGAAGAGTTTAAAGTTCTAAGACGAAAACACAAACAACTCTCAGACAGCGACCTGTCAATCACCTTGAAGTCCCGCCCCTAAAGCGTCCCCTACTTTATGGTCTGTTTGACTCTAAATGACCATAATTTACTAAATGAACATCCTGCTGTATTGAAGAAGACTTGAAACTAGAGATTGAGACATAAACTCATGTTTACAATGTTTACTGAGGGAATACATCAAGAGAAGTAGAGTCATTTATATAGACTTCTATACAACCAGAGGAGTCACCCCCTGGTGGTCAGGAGAGAGAATGCAGCTTTAACACATGAAGCATAGACTTCTATACAACCAGAGGAGTCACCCCTTGGTGGTCAGGAGAGAGAATGCTGCTTTAACACATGAAGCATAGACTTCTATACAACCAGAGGAGTCACCCCCTGGTGGTCAGGAGAGAGAATGCTGCTTTAACACATGCAGCATAGACTTCTATACAACCAGAGGAGCTGTCTCTTGGTGGTCATTTAATTGTTTCTTGCACTTTGCCCACATAACATACAAACATGTACTATTGACATATCTCAGTTTACTTTCACAAATACTATCTATAAAAGTGAATCGCTCTCTGACCCTTCCAATTTATTGAATTGACATTGTTTTTATAAAGTCAAACTCTATTCAGCGAGCCGAGACAGAAGATGGAGAACAGAAGAATACCGTGTTTATTGCCCGTAACCTGCAGGACCACGAGGAAGGAAAGTACCAGCACCAACAAAACATTTCATTTCTCATCGTTTCTTGCTCTCCGTCCGTTTCTTTCAGCTTCCCTCGCTCGGTTTGCCTCGATTGCCGCCGCCCTCCATTCCTCCATCCCTCCATTCCTCCATTCCTCCATCCCTCCATCCGTCCCCTCTG
>NC_136593.1:1815797-1885797 GCF_910589615.1 Taurulus bubalis | reverse complement strand
GACGAGCAACACTTGCCGTGCGTTCCCGTTTAGAGCGGCTGCGTGCGTTCCCGTTGAGAGCGGCTGCGTGCGTTCCCGTTTAGAGCGGCTGCGTGCGTCCCCTCTAAGAAAGGCTGCGTGCGTCCCCTCTAAGAAAGGCTGCGTGCGTCCCCTCTAAGAAAGGCTGCGTGCGTTCCCGTTTAGAGCGGCTGCGTGCGTTCCCGTTTAGAGCGGCTGCGTGCGTTCCCGTGCGACGTCGGTAAACCGGATCAAAAGACGGTGGCTCGTAATTAGTTTTGTGCTTTCAAGTTTCGTGTGAAACTTCCTCCCCTTGATGCCCTCTGATGTGCAGCACATCAACGCGTACGGTAATCTGACGAAAAGGAAATGTTTCCACTGCGCTCACTTCTTCAAGTTTTAGCAAATTTTCATTAAACCAAATCCATTACATCCACTGGGCTCGTGTTGGAGGCGGCCATTACTGTAAAATAGTGACGCTACATTAGAGCCCTCTAAACTCTCTCTCTCTCTCTCTCTCTCTCTCTCTCTCTCTCTCGTCATTAACATCATGGAAGCCAATTGATATGCTTGCATGGTTGTAATCCTCCCGACTCGTCAGCTCGTCCCTTTTGAGAATTCTGCGGAAAAACAAATTAAAACTTGAAGTCTGACGGCATGCGGGTGGAAAATCGGGGTGATAATGCTGCAGTGTGCCTCTCTCTCTCTCTCTCTCTCTCTCTCTCTCTCTCTGTACTTTTCCCCCTGATTCCCGCAGGTCTTTCCCTCCCTTCATCCATCCGTCTTCACCGCGCTCATCATTCCTTCCTTTTCTCTCCTCCTTTAAAAACCCACTCTCCTTTTCTTTACTCCCTCGCCTCCTATCTCTCCCCTATTTATGTCCCTTTGTCTGTTTCTCATTCCCTCCTTTCTTCCTCATTCAGTTTCACTCTCATCAATCATTGTTTGTCCATCCATCCCCTGAGTGTTTCTGCTCAGTCTCTCTCTTCCTTCTTATGTTCCTCTTATTCACCTTCACCCTCCTTCCTTCACACTTCTTGCCTTCTCTTCCAGCCTCCATCTGCCCTTGTCTTCACCTTCCCCTTCTATCACCTCCTCTGCCTCCTTCCCTCTCTCTTTCTTTCGCTGTTACTTCTCTCTCGCCATCAGCCACTTTGCATGATTCTCTCTCCCTTCTCCCTCTTTCCTTTCTCCTCCCCTCCTCTGCTGACCTTCTCCTTCACTACCTCTTTATCTCTTCATGTCTTCGCCCCCTCCGCCCTCCACCTCCTCCAGCATCCTTCATTATTTGCGAGAGAGAGAGAGAGAGAGAGAGAGAGAGAGAGAGAGAGATGGTATCATGCAGGGATCGCTGCGATCCAATTCTGATACCCCTCTCTCTCTCCCCCCCCCCTCCCATCAGGGCGAGCGAGAGCGACTGAAAGACAAACAGAGGGAAAGAGACATTGAGACTGAAGTCTTCCGAGGGAGAGATACTCTTTACTCCTGTACAGTATATCCTCTGCAGTCAATAAGCTCTCCCTCCCTTTTCTCTCCTCTTCCATGTGGGAGAAAGCTTTGAAGCCACCACCTCTCTCTCTCTTTCTCTCCCACTGTTATCTCCCCCCTCCCTGTCTTCCCCACGTTTTTGGTATTCCAGACACGCCGCATTCAGCAGGTGGAGCAATAGCTTTGCTGCTGCCACCTCTCGCCCTCTCTCTCCCAGACAGACATCGATTTCCTATGGATGTGCCAAGCAGGAGGGAGGGAGAGAGGGAGGGAGGGAGGGAGGGAAGGAGGGAGGGAAGGAAGGAGGGAAGGAGGGAGGGAGGGTAGGATGGGAGTTAGATGCATGATGGTGCAGGAGGAAGGGGTGAACCCCTAAATGGAAGTTACACCAACAAATACACACATGCGGTTCCCTCACTGTGAGGTGTTTGTGTACGAAGGGAGCACCCATGGGTGCATCATGACACCACGGGCCCCTGGGCACCGACAAGCAAAAGGCCTCAGCACTAACATACGAGAGACACATATGGTATAGTTGTTAAGTCATGTTGTCTCCTTTTGTAGTTTCTTTGTGTCTTTATTTGTACTTATTTTGAGTCTTTTTGTAGTTGTTGTGTGTCTCTTTGTAGTTGTTGTGAGTCTCTTTGTAGTTGTTGTGTGTCTCTTTGTAGTTGTTGTGAGTCTCTTTGTAGTTGTTGTGTGTCTCTTTGTAGTTGTTGTAAGTCTCTTTGTAGTTGTTGTGAGTCTCTTTGTAGTTGTTGTGTGTCTCTTTGTTGTTGTTTTGAGTCTCTTTGTAGTTGTTGTGTGTCTATTTGTAGTTGTTTTGAGTCTCTTTGTAGTTGTTGTTTGTCTCTTTGTAGTTGTTGTGAGTCTCTTTGTAGTTGTTTTGAGTCTCTTTGTAGTTGTTTTGAGTCTCTTTGTAGTTGTTGTGAGTCTCTTTGTAGTTGTTGTGTGTCTCTTTGTAGTTGTTTTGAGTCTCTTTGTAGTTGTGTTGTGTCTTTGTAGTTGTTTTGAGTCTCTTTGTAGTTGTTGTGTGTCTCTTTGTAGTTGTTGTGTGTCTCTTTGTAGTTGTTTTGAGTCTCTTTGTAGTTGTGTTGAGTCTCTTTGTAGTTGTTGTGAGTCTCTTTGTAGTTGTTTTGAGTCTCTTTGTAGTTGTGTTGTGTCTTTGTAGTTGTTTTGATCTCTTCGTGTCTCTTTGCAGCGGTATTATATGTGTGTAGCTGTTTTGTGTGTCTTTGGAGCTGTTTTACATCTCTTGACACTATTTTCGTAGCGTCTTGACGCTGAAGGTTTGGTCTTGATTGAGATCGTGAATTAACTTTTTAACAAGTGAAACGGTGGCAGTTTGGTTCGACAGAGAAAAATCATGATTGTTTGGTTTAAAATAAGTATGTTTGTAATTAGTTTTGTAATTTAACGTGAGCTACAAATGCAACACGAGCATTGTCACCCTGAGTCCAGAGAGGTGACGCCACTCCTCCCCCATCCTCTAGGTGTCACTGTTTGGTCCTCTGCTGCAGGTGCTGCTTGAGCCACACCTGAGCCTGACATACCTTCTCTCTGCAGCCTCTCTCTGAGGAGGAGGTCCTTTGTGTCGCTGGCGTGAAACAGATGCTGTGACTTGTGTTTTAGTTGTGTCTTTGTGCACACTGCCACACATGCACCTCATACTGATACCTATGTACCTCCACCTTACATGGTTTGCCTTTTGTTGTTTAAAGTAAATGGCTTCTTGTTAGCAGCTCGCTCGTTTGTCTCCCTGTGTGACACATCTCAAACTTTTGACACAAAGTTGGAATATCAATTTATGCTGTAAGATTTTACCAAACGTTGAACAACACCACTGGACCGTGTTGACAGGGGGAATCCACTTCCTGTTGACCTCAGTCCACTTCCTGTTGGCCTGAGTTCACTTCCTGTTGGCCTGAGTCCACTTCCTGTTGACCTGAATTCACTTCCTGTTGGCCTGAGTCCACTTCCCGTTGGCCTGAGTCCACTTCCTGTTGACCTGAGTCCACTTCTTGTTGACCTGAGTCCACTTCCTGTTGGCCTGAGTCCACTTCCTGTTGGCCTGAGTCCACTTCCTGTTGGCCTGAGGCTCTCGCTCTGACCCTCAAACCGGAGCACAGGTGCAGGCTACAGGTGGCTGCTCACACTGTTCAAAGGGAACTCATGAACTCCTCTGGGTAAAGTGCGTCTCCTGGTGGATCAATACGTTGAGTCCTCTCTCACAGGAAGAACTCCACAATGATCAATGAGCGGAATCATTTAAAACTTAGGCTGAAGTTTAATGTGACATGAAAAAACAATGTTAGGATTCAAAAGTAAGTCATCACCCTCTGCTCTCCCTCTCCTCTCTCTCTCCTTCTCCTCTCCCTCTCTCTCTCCCTCTCCCTCTCCCTCTCTCTCCCTCTCCTCTCTCTCTCCCTCTCCCTCTTCCTCTTCCTCTCCTTCTCGTCTTCCTCTCCTCTCCTTCTCGTCTTCCTCTCTCTTCCTCTCTCATTCCTTCACCCTGTTTAAAGTACATGTTCTGTATGAAACTTCTTCTGCTTTCCTTAATGAGTGTAATCAACGTGAAAGTAAGTTTATAAAGTTTTATATTACATGTGAAGTTCGGGTCATTTGAAGACTATGAGGGGTCAGAAAGGTCACGTTAGACCATCCCTTCCTTTGAACATGTGAGACAAAGTATTTCTTACTCCCTCATCCCATGTTTCACACACACACACACACACACACACACACACACACACACACACACACACACACACACACACACACACACACACACACAGAGCCGCCTGACTTCTTGTTCCCGGCGCTCCACCGACTCACTCGGCGTCCTAAGCGACGCTCCGGAGACGTTCCGGCTGTGCCGGAGGCGTGTAAGGACACGTTGAAGCACACACACACACACACACACACACACACACACACACACACACACACACACACACACACACAGGAGGCCCGTGTAAGGACTCGTTGAAACACACACAGCAGCTCGTGGAATGAAGCTTGGCGGCATGTGGGAACGGATGATGCTTCTAAAAATAAACAGCAGATAATTACAGTGAAGGCTCACCGGTGCGACCGCATTACAGACACGTGATCATTGAAGTTCAGTCTGCACACACGACAAGAAGATACAATAATGATTATGAACTGTGTTCATGGGGGAGACCCTACAGGCAGAAACAATGTGGAAAACAATGGCATTGTGTTGTATTGCGATTGTGCGTCTGTAGATTTCTACTAAATTCACTAAAAGTTACCATTACATAACAAAACATGTGTCTCTTAACTGGTCTCACAAGTGATTTCTGTATATTAAACCTTGTGGAATGATTCAAACAGCCATTATGGTTGAGGATGTTCTGTATTTATTATGCAAACCATTTGGAGTCTTTGATAAAAAGGCTGTGGCTCAACTGGGGTTAAAAACAGCACAATGTAAAACAAAGGGCTTTATACGGATGAATCAGTAATTACAATTATTAAAATGAAGTGCAGGACTGCAGCAGAGAAAAGACAATGAAACTCATTTAAATGAAAATGTAAGAAAAGCGAAGGCTAAAGCATTCAACCGATATGAGCAGACATGTTGGATACTACGCTCTGCACCAATGAAACCCTTTTATTCTGATTGTAAAGACAATTACAACAGAGGCGACATTTAAAACAGTGTTTTCCATCTCAGCCGTTGGCATGTGCAGCCGGCTCATTGCATTGTGTAACACAGGCGTGACACATGTCACTGAGCAGCCGTGACGTCACAGGAAGGTTTCTCACACAGCAGAGATCAGCCTTGTCCCAGTGATACACACCTGCTGCTGCCAATCACACACACACACACACACACACACACACACACACACACACACACACACACACACACACATTTCACTCCTCTCTCTCTCTCTCTGTCCCACCGGCCACTCGAAAGGTATGTTAAAGGCAATACATATTGAAATCAAAGGACACTGTGTGTGTGTATGTGTGTGTGTGTGTGTGTGTGTGTGTGTGTGTGTGTGTGTGTGTGTGTGTGTGTGTGTGTGTGTGTGTGTGTGAGAGAGAGACACCACAGCTGCTGCAGCTTGTCTGAGGGTGTCAAGGCTCTTAAACACACACACACACACACGCACACACACTTAAAAAAACACAGACTTTCTTCATGAATTCAAAGTTATGTCTTAATTTAAGCCCACACGTGTTGGATTGTTTATTAGTATATTTGTTGTACATTATTTTGTCCACACACAGACAGACATACACACACACACACACACACACACACACACACACACACACACACACACACACACACACTTTCAACACATCATTCACACCTGCCTGGCACGTCCCTTTCCCAGTAATATTACACGGAAAAGGTCAGCAGGGGGAAGCACCGGCTTCCTGTTTCAGCCCTGTGCCCTGTGTGTGTGTGTGTGTGTGTGTGTGTGTGTGTGTGTGTGTGTGTGTGTGTGTGTGTGTGTGTGTGTGTGTGTTACATGTGTTTACATGTGATTTGTTGTGTCTACAAATGAGAAGGAGAGAAACAGATGCCGGTCATTCTCTCTCCTGGCCACCAGGGGGCGACTCCTGTCGTACAGTAAGTCTATGACAACATGACTCTACTTCTATCTATTTGAGACTTCAAAAAACCTAAAAAAAACAGCACGTAGTATGACGACATCCCCGCCGGAGGAACATTCAATGTTCGTTGACGTCTTCCTTCAGAGGAACCGGTATTTCCCAGTGACCGACATACTGGTATTTCACTTTCCCGGCCCGTGATGAGTCGGCATCTGCTGTCGTCGTCTCTAAAAGCTTCTGACACCGACGTGAAATGCTTCTTTAATCAAGTCGAACCTCATGAAGCTCTCCTGCGCTCGGCTCCTCAAACATGTGAGCATAAAGCATGAAGCATAAAGCATAAAGCATGAAGCATAAAACATGAAGCATGAAGCATAAAGCATAAAGCATGAAGCATAAAGCATAAAGCATGAAGCATAAAGCATAAAGCATGAAGCAGATCCTCAAATGACTTATCGCCGTCAACGCGGAGGAGAAGAGGTGCGGCCGTCATTTCCAAAAAGGTTGCTTTGCCAAAGTGGATCTTACATAACTGAGTCTCATCCGTCAGCGCTATTGTCACTTTGGGAGGATTACCGCAAGACCGTGACACCCTTCTCTGCCGTGTCACTTCCAATCCTATTTAATTATAATAAGAAATAGATACACCCATGTTTTGACAGGTTTGGCCTATTTAGACGGGGTAGTTTGACATTTAAACGTCTAATTCATTTAATTTAAAGCAAAGCGAGTCCGTCATCAACGGCTTTATTCTCAGCTTTAGTTTCAATCGTAGCTCACAGTTAGCCGCATGCTAGCTGCCCTTAAAAAACAGTCCCCTTATTAGAGGACCCGAGAGTTCTACAGCTCATATGACCACGATATGAATATCAGACGCTATTGTCCTTGATCTCTCACGAATCCACAACTCCTTGCCTTTAGATTCTGAGAAAGATTCCCCAAAAATGACTCCTTGATTGCACCCCAAGTTTTTGTGATGGTATTGTTCGGTGCCTTCCCATCATCCCACAGAGTAATACTGCACAACTGTAGAAAGATTACGAGCAAATTTAAATTAATTAAATTGGAACTGTGGATGAGGAGATAAAAAAAAAACACAATTGTCATTTTCGGGAGACAGGAAAAAAGAGCTTTAGTCTTATAAGGTTTTAAAAAGTGAAGCCGTTCCACGCTGACTTTCAGCGGCGTGACTTTGAAATGAACGTGCGTCACTGCCTCTAAAACAAATAAACGGGGTCAAAGTCTCAGCTTTTGGAGATTGAGTCCACTGGAGCGTTTCGGCTGACGGGGGACGAGTCAACGTCCGGCCCGGGTTGAAGGACGGACGGCGTTGGATCCATTAGATGAAAACACAGCGGCCTTGTCAGGAAAAAAGAAAGAAAAAGGCTCATATCCAGTGGGGGTGAACTTCACACTGGTTCCCACACGGAGACCTTGCAGAACCACGCAGGAACACAACCCAGCCCACGCACCGACAGGTCTTCTGTGTTGGGTTCTGTCCAATCACCAATAAGAACCGTTTCCCCGTGAAGGGATGTTGTGTTTTTCCCGATTTTTATCCAATGTTTTCGTGTTTTTTCACCTTTTATACCCAGCATGCACCATGATGTACAGCTGGGTCATCGATTGAAACGCATCAGCTCAAGGTACTACCTTTAACCTCATGGTACTACCTTTAACCTCATGGTACTACCTTTAACCTCAAGGTACTACCTTTAACCTCAAGGTACTAGCTTTAACCTCAAGGTACTACCTTTAACCTCAAGGTACTACCTTTAACCTCAAGGTACTAGCTTTAACCTCAAGGCACTACCTTTAACCTCAAGGCACCTGCTTTCTGAAAGTCTGAATGGTTAATATACCCGTACTAAACTAAGCGAAGTTTGGCTTTGATTGAGTGAAGTTAAGTTAAGTATTTGTAATAATTAACGGAGGCCTTGCGGAATATTGTTCATATTTTATCAATGAGCTTTTGGCTGCCGTGTCAGAAAGTCTGTCCACATTGTTCGTCCCAGAAGTTGTTGGTGATGTCACCGTCGGCCTGCTGGTTCAGGCTGTTGAATCGTCTTGTCTTGTTAAAACTTCACAAAAAGCAACCGTGTGTTTAAACATTTCTTTAAACCATTAAACTCAGTGTTGCACCATCAACCGTCCCCATCACGTTGCTGCAGCCGCTGTCACTCTTGACACCATAAAGGCAGCGTGGGTTTTTAGTAATTGGCGTTTGGCCCAGCCTTAGAAGAGAGGAAGCCAAAGCTCACACGGGGAACGATCCACGGCCTCACCCAGTCATTTACGACCCGAGGTGGTGATTATGTCATTATTGGATTATGTCATTATAACCTTCTGAATACAGAAACAGGTTCACTGTGTCACAACAAGAGCAATGATTGATGCACTTGGATGAACACTTTACATGTGTGGGAAAAGGTAGAGATCAAGGAAAGCCGTGTGTCGGACTAAGAATACATGAAACCTGTTCATGCATAAGCAGAGGAACGACATCCTCAAAGCAGCCAATGTTGGACAGGCAGACATTAATAAGGGGCTTTTTGGGAATATTTTTCGAACACAAAGACAAATATGGCGAGAAGCCAAAACCTAATGTGATAAAAGTTGAATATGCCGCACGGTGAATGTGCACGAGATCTTCAAACGGGCCGAACTTCAAACGTCACAACAGAAGCATCAGATTAAGGCATGATGGATGAGGCGGCGGCGGCGATGGCGGTGAGCAGAAGCTCACCTGCGATCGGAAAGGAGGCGGCAGGAAGAGGAATTATGAACAAATTACCTTTTTAGTTTCTCTAAATATAGTTTTATTTCGTAAATCAATGCACCTGTTGCAAGATAATCAGGGATGCTCAGCGATGTTTTTGCAGAACGCCAAAAAATTAGGACACATTAATGCGCTGTAATTCATTAGTTCAATTATTGGCATAGTTTCTTCTTTTTTTCTTTTTTTATGGTTTTATGTGAAGCACTTTGGATCCCCTTGATGTTGAAATGTGCTAAACAAATCAACTGGCCTCGCCCTTTAATAGCATTCTAAGCTAACAGGTGTAATTATGAAGCACACATTAGGAAATAGGTCACACAAACAACTCCCAGTCACAACACTTCAATCAAAATGCCATCGACTTTAGCGAGAGTCAGCTCTTTATTTTATTGGTTTCTCAGAATCATAACAGAAATATTTAAATGTATTCCTTCCCTAAATGACATTTTAAAAACCTGATGACTGAAGTTGTTGGAAAGCATTCATTCACCCTGTAAAGAGGACACTCGTCCCTTCAGTGACGTATCGAGATTGTCACATTAAATAAGTCCTGATATTCATATGCAAAGTGAAGCTTGCACTTACAGTGTTTTACATTTTTGTTTTAAACCATGCTTTTGCAAGATTGGCGCCCCCTGGAGTTTCCTTGAAACATGTTGTGCTTCTCAACAAAACACTTCAAAATGGCAATGAAGGCACTTCCTTCCTCACGAGACAACTCTGTTTAATTTAATTTAAGAGAGAAAGAGAGAGAGAGAGAGAGAGAGAGAGAGAGAGAGAGAGAGAGAGAGAGAGAATGCCATGATCTATTATGCCGTTCTTTTGTTCCCCTGTTTTTGTTTGTATATTTTATTTATTTGTTTCTTTTCTTTTCCATTTGCTCTTTTTGGTTATTTGTCTGGTTTTGTTGTATTCATTGCCTTTATGGTCCTTTTTGTTATTTAAGTTTTGTATGACTATGCTTTGCTTCTCTGTAGAGCATGTTGTAAACTTTGTTTTTAAAGGTGCTATATAAATAAAGTTATTATTATTATGTGTTATGTGCTGTGACCATGAGACACAATCAGCACCATGGACAGAGCCCACGGGGTCTTTATAATAGATTACATAATAATTTGGGTTTTGGGCCCAGATGTAGATGAAAGGAAGCCCATGCCGGCATAGGAACTATATATATATATATATATATATATATATATATATATATATATATATATATATATATATATATATATATATATATGAGCACCTCCCATAAGGGTCACTCAAGGTCACAGGTGCTTCTCTCTGCTTCTCTCTCTTCCCTTTTTGAGAATCTTTTTTTTTTTAGCTATGTGTTGTTTAAAGATGGCGAGAAGCCCAAAAGATAATGATAATCTTGTATTCTTTTCATTATTATTTATATATATATAATTTTTTCTTGTCTAGTTTGAGGTCATGTGTAACTTCAAACGACAGAATCATCAGATTACAAGGCGGCGCTTGATGAAGCCGGGTTCCACCTCCATGTGTTTGTGAGGAAGAATAAAGGTGCAGCAGTAGCTCACCTGAGTTCAGAAAGTAGGTCACAGGAACTGGCTCTGCTCACCTTTCAGCAGCAAATGTAGGTCATTCATTGAAAGGTGAGTCGCCGTGGTTTGATTCCGAACAGTTTGTTTGCCAACCAATGAAATAAAAAGCCCGATAGCTACGCACCTTTAGTGTTTTTCTTGTTGTTTTGAGATGTTTAAGCATATTTATGTATTTAACCTTTAAAAAAACAAACCCATTTTAAGCCTCAGCTCGAAAATGTCATAACCAAACTAAAAAGGGTGTATCTCTGCAACCACTAGGGCTATTTGAATACTTTTATAAGGTTATAATAACATGTTCAGATGTGTAAATATCAGTCTATATGTTACTGGTTAAGAGTAAATGAAGATGACACACAGAAAAAAAAGAAAATGTTTCAGGTCCGCCTATAAAAAAATCACTTTCAGGATGATTATTTCTTTGAAATGATGTAGCTGTAAGGTCCAACTCTAACCCAAATCATAGCTCAATATGTGAACATTCTCTAACCCAAATCATAGCTCACTATGTGAACATTCTCTAACCCAAATCATAGCTCAATATGTGAACATTCTCTAACCCAAATCATAGCTCAATATGTGAACATTCTCTAACCCAAATCATAGCTCAATATGTGAACATTCTCTAACCCAAATCATAACACCATATGTGAACATTCTCTAACCCAAATCATAGCTCAATATGTGAACATTCTCTAACCCAAATCATAACACCATATGTGAACATTCTCTAACCCAAATCATAACTCAATATGTGAACATTCTCTAACCCAAATCATAACTCAATATGTGAACATTCTCTAACCCAAATCATAGCTCAATATGTGAACATTCTCTAACCCAAATCATAGCTCAATATGTGAACATTCTCTAACCCAAATCATAGCTCAATATGTGAACATTCTCTAACCCAAATCATAACACAATATGTGAACATTCAATAACCCAAATCATAACTCAATATGTGAACATTCTCTAACCCAAATCATAGCTCAATATGTGAACATTCTCTAACCCAAATCATAGCTCAATATGTGAACATTCTCTAACCCAAATCATAACACAATATGTGAACATTCAATAACCCAAATCATAACTCAATATGTGAACATTCTCTAACCCAAATCATAGCTCAATATGTGAACATTCTCTAACCCAAATCATAGCTCAATATGTGAACATTCTCTCTGCAAAGGTTGACTTTGATAAAGTGGAGCAGAACAAAGTTAGAGAGGGTTTAGAACAGAGAACATTCAGGAGAGGTTTCCAACATCTGCATTGGAGCACATTGGGGCCCAATTGAGCCATTTTAATGCTATTTGGATTTTCTCATGTAGCAAACCATATATTTCACTTGTATATTACCTGTGGTGTTCAATACATCCAAATACAGCAGTTTGGGGCTTTTATTTAACACTATGATTTACAGTGTTATATAACCATCGCTCAGTCTGGTATAAGGTTAGCCTGCACTGTATGTTTTGCTTTGCGTTAAATCAAACAGCAGCAAAGAGGATTCCCGGCTTCAGGTGTCCTCCTTTCCTCCACTGACCCACTTCTTCACAAGGCCTCTCTAAAAAGGCTTGTTGGCGGTAAAAGCCGAAAAAACATGAATAACCCGTAAGTCACGACCCAGCTGGTAAAGTTATGCAATCGGCATCAGTTTTGTAATACTTGGGTGCCGTGGAAGTGGAGCGCATACCCGGCGGTCATGTGACTTCAGAGCCCGGCCGCGCTGAGGAATGCTTTCCGGGGTTATCAGCAAAGAAGCTGCAAAAGCTTGTCTGCCAACAATATTAATAAACAACAACAATAACAACAACCCCGCCTCACGAGGGTGTTTGGAGGCGATGTTGTGATTACTTTCCACACAGCAGCTCGTGTGGTTCTCACTCTTCTGCAGCACAGACATGAAGGGCAGGACGTCGAGTCGAAGTCAGAGAGCAACATCTTTTTATTGTTTCTTTGAGGGTAGAATTGGGGATTTTTTATTACTGTGTGCATCCAATCAGAATCGATGATAAATGTCGTCCATCAGAGCAATAACATCCTCATTGTTTATTGCAAAGAAAGATATGAAGCTTCTGGTCTTGCTTCTCTTTTTCAGTTCATCTTCGGAATCCTGCAGAAGGTCTCCAGCACACCGGCGTAGTAACACACACACACACACACACACACACACACACACACACACACACACACACACACACACACACACACACACACACACACACACACACTCTCTCTCTGGGGTTGGCTTCAGAAATGAGCATCCGGCCATAAAAGGCCGACGCTGGCTTTCATTGCAGCAGAATTATTTATTCGGTTTCTTTTGGCGTCGGTGGGCAGTTTGTGCGAAGGCACCACCGGGTGGTGTTTGTCGTTTCCGCCGCCTGCATTCGCTCGACCGAACACTCTGAAGAAAATACGGCTGAATATCCGAGTCAGCGAACAACACAGTAAAATGTGCCGTTCTCCCAGAGAAATGTGAGTTGAGATTATCAGGTATTCCTCCTCATCTTCTCATAAACTCCAAAACTGACTTTTTCAGAAAGGCCGAACGCCAACTCATGAGATGAGGAAACGTTAATGCGTTATAATTCATAACTCATTAAGTAGTTACATCATTGGCATAGTATAATAGCCTACTTAGTGTGCATATATTATGATTATGAAACACACCAATAGGTCACAACTTTGCCCAAAAAACTTGCCTTGCTTTAATTGCCGCCAACGAGTGGCAATTAAAGCGCATTGACGGACTCGTGCGTCAGATATTTATTTTTGTTTCACAGGCTGCCCGAAAACCAATGGAAAACAACCCGATCATTGAAGTTGTCGCCACTTTGTAGCCCTGAAAAAAAAAGACCTGACGCATGCAACAGATGGAGATTGTCAACACTAATAAGTCATGATAATTCATATGCAAAGCTTATGTTACAGTATTTATTATAATATCAGAAACCAAGCTTTTGTGAGATAAGATGAGACAGAACTTCATCGATTCCAAAATGAATTCTCATCTCAGAGATTGATCAAAGATTATAGAATAAGTAGAATAATAATAAGAAAAACAATATAGTAATATAATAAAGTGTCATACTGTCACCACTGCAACATATAATAGCAATATATATATTTTTATGAATAAATAGAAATGGAATTTACAACTTTATAATATTAAAAACAAGAGTTAAAGTAAACAAACAGGATGTAAACATATTATGTGAATCACTTACGCTTTAATGTGATGGAAGCTCATAAAAGATGTTCTGGATATAAACCTCACTGGAACCATTATGTTTAATGTGCTGGAACCATTAGGCCCACAATATCTCGTCTCGATCAATGGAATACAAACGCAATGTCAGGGAGACGCTGGTTTACAAAGTGCTCGACCCCGGTCTGACTTCTGAGATTTAAACAATCCCCTCTAACCAACTGACATTATAGACCAAACATGTCATTGTGCTGCGTTCCTCTGCGCTCCCATCCCGTACCAGATGTTCTGCTTTCATAGGCCTGGGCTTCAGAAGCCGTTACGGCTTCAAGAGAGTCGTAACATATTTCCAGGAGGCGCGAATAAAAGAAATAACAAGCTCCTGTGACAGGTTGTGACACACGGAAAACAAGACATTTGTTTCTTTGCTTACCTTTTTGTCAACCGTGAGTGTGTGCGTGTGTGTGTGTGTGTGTGTGTGTGTGTGTGTGTGTGTGTGTGTGTGTGTGTCTGTGTGTGTGCGGGGGGATGGGGGTTTGAATGGACGCAACAGCCGTGCTTGAACCTGCCTTCAAAGATGAACTGAAGGCAAATCATTTGGAAGCGCTCAGCTGGTGGTTGTGTCTAAAAACTCAGACTACGTCGAACTGATCAAGCGATTGCGAAGCTGCTGGAGGACGGGGAGGTGGTGTCGTGAAACACATGCTGGCAAAACCAGCAGCAGCGCCTGCCCAATTACACCAGCAGCACACGCTGCACACTGACCCAGCTGGCAGACGAACAGCCAGCGGGGGAAAACACAAAAAAACTTCCCCGGATGGAGCCGATAGCGCCAACGTCTTCCTCCTCGAGCCCAGGATGTAGCATATGGCCCGCTGCTGGGAAAGTATCCAGCTTCCAGCTATCGTCGACCAAAGGCTCGCCGGGGGGAAAACGGGGCACTGCCACCGCCACGTCACCGTAACGTCATCGTCACCGCCGCCGCCATCGCCACCACCACGGTCATCACCACCACCATCGCCACCACCATCCCCACCACCATCACCACCATCCCATCACCATCGCCACCATCGCCACCATCCCCACCACCATCGCCACCATCCCCACCACCATCGCCACCACCATCGCCACCATCCCCATCGCCACCACCATCGCCACCATCCCCACCACCATCGCCACCATCATCGCCACCACCATCGCCACTACCATCCCCACCACCATCGCCACTACCATCGCCACCATCCCCATCGCCACCACCATCGCCACCATCGCCACCACCATCGCCACCACCATCGCCACCACCATCGCCATCATCCCCACCACCATCGCCACCATCCCCATCACCATCGCCACCACCATCACCACCACCATCGCCACCACCATCGCAACCATCATCCCCACCATCAACACCACCACCATCCCCACCACCATCGCCACCACCATCGCCATCATCCCCACCACCATCCCCACCACCATCGCCACCACCATCGCCACCACCATCCCCACTATCATCCACACCACCATCTCCACCACCATCGCCACCATCCCCACCACCATAGCCACCACCATCGCCATCACCCCCACCACCATTGTCACCACCATCATCGCGACCACCACGGTCACCACCACCATCATCGCCACCACCATCGCGACCATCATCCCCACCACCATCGCCACCACCATCGCCACCACCATCGCCACCGCCATCGCCACCACCATCGCCACCATCACCACCATCGCCACCATCATCGCCACCATCCCCACCACCATCGCCACCATCCCCACCACCATCGCCACCATCCCCACCACCATCGCCATCATCCCCACCACCATCGCCACCATCCCCACCACCATCCCCACCACCATCGCCATCATCCCCACCACCATCGCCACCATCCCCACCACCATCGCCACCACTATCGCCACCAACCCCACCACCATCCCCACCACCATCGCCACCATCCCCACCACCATCGCCATCATCCCCACCACCATCGCCACCATCCCCACCACCATCCCCACCATCATCCCCACCACCATCGCCACCATCCCCACCACCATCGCCACCACTATCGCCACCACCATCGCAACCATCATCCCCACCACCATCGCCACCACCATCCCCACCACCATCCCCACCATCATCCCCACCACCATCCCCACCACCATCGCCACCATCACCATCACCATAGCCACCACTGTCGCCATCATCCCCACCATCATCCCCACCACCACCGCCACCACCATCATCGCGACCACCACGGTCACCACCACCATCATCCCCACCACCATCGCGACCGCCATCGCCACCGCAACCGCCCCCACCACCGTCACCACAAGAATCCCTGTTTGTCCTGAATAGTCACTATAGTGTGGTTTCTTCATGTCGTGCCTGCCCAGACGTGGAAGTAAAGGGTCCTTTTTTACTTAATTTGTGATAGTGAACCAAACAATTGTTCTAAGTGCAACAGATCTTAATTTCAGAATCACTGAGCTTGATCAATGTAATGGATGAATGCCACTGGTTATCTTTAATCATAGTTACAGTAAATGATGGAAGGAGACATAGAAGCATGGAGGTCAAGGTTACATGTGGATGATATATAACCAAACAATGCAAATTTGCTCTTGACGTATTCAGTTCAGTGCTCCATCAGCAAAATTGATCTAACGAGCCGTGGCCTGTAGAGGCTATGTTTTGTTTATTATTATGATGTTCATTAACTTTGAATATGGCGGGATCTAAATTGCAGAGACTTCGTGGCACAAATTAAACGCAACCATGTGAAAATGCAAACAGAGGACTTTCAACCACGAGACCAGTGTTGGAGTTACGATTGGGATGTTGTTCATGAACCTCACTGGTTGTGTTGCCGAAAAATAACGCTAAGTGGGTTTTGCAGGAACATAGGAGTCAGGAAACAAAGGGCTGAAGGAACCTAGGGTTGAGGGAACACAGGGTTAAGGAACATAGGACTGGCGGAACATAGGGCTAAGGAAACAGGTTAAGGAAACATTGGACAAAGGTAACATAGGGGTGAGGGAACATTGGACAAAGGAAACATAGGACTAAGGAACCATAGGACTAAGGAAACATAGGACTCAGGAATCATAGGACTAAGGAAACATAGGACTCAGGAATCATAGGACTAAGGAATCATAGGACTAAGGAAACATAGGGCTGAGGGAACAAAGGACTCAGGGAACATAGACCGGCACCTCGGGCGACGACGTACCTTTGATCAACACCAGAATAATAATAAATAAAGCAAATAAAAAGCCAACGCAGGCGACTTCATTAAGGAAACGGGGAGATTGTGCTCTTGCGGCCCGACTCTGTGATTTATGCTGATAATACGGCACACACATTTCCCCCCAAGTGCAGTTTTAAAATATGGCAAATGTAAAATTAAAATGATGAAAAGAAATATATCTGACAAAGCATTCCCATCATTAAAAAAACAGACTTCCACCAGCGGAACATTACTCTCTTAGTGTCTGTCTGCCCACTTCCATCTAACCTTGTATAAGCTCATAAGCTTTTGATTGCTTTCATTTGCATTTATTACATAATGACACCGCTGCATTGAAACGGATGAATCGAATGCTTCGCTCATCGGGAGGCTGTAGCTGTTTCCCAGCTTTGTGCCAAACACAAAAATATTGTCAAAGAAGGTCCTTGTGAGCAAGAACTAAGCGCTGACCTGGTGGACCCTGCATCTCAATAACAACAAACTAAACCAAGATGGAGGACAGCCGCTGGGGCTTCAGGGCCGTATTAGCCTTCCTCTTGTGTTCGGGTTCGACCTGTTTTAGGTTTTAAACGCATAAAAGAACCACATACATGTGTTTATTGCATCAAGGCTTTTTGACTTTTATGACATTTGTGTCGTTAGGGTCGACCCAGTTATACAAATAAGATTTGCTTAATTTTTTTATTTTTATTTTGATCTTGCAAATCTATATGTTGTGTTATGACTTCTTCTGCTTTTCATTTTGTTTTTGTATTAAAGTTCTATTGCTGAAAAAAATACTTTTTTGCCTTTTTCTTGAAGTAAATATATATGGGTCGAAATTGGCCCGTAACACCATAGATGTTACTATAGTTAATAATAAAAAATATTTAAGAGATGTGTTCTAATACCCTTCAGTAATAGTCAGGTAGCACACCAACCTTTTATTTATTTATATGATTATCTTGAGGTTCATTTTACAATTTTTACTGTATTTTTTGGTATCCTGACAAAGAAAAGGCCCAGAGGCCCACACCAAAAATATTAAAACATAAACAATATGTTCATGCATAAGGAAGCCTAACAAGGTCACCAAGAGATGAGAAACACATTGGATGATAGATAATTGTTTTTAATGTATTTTACAGCTGATTTAAGACATGGGTCAAAACCGACCCGCTGACACAAGAGATGCTAACAGAAAGCTAACACAAGAGATGCTAACAGAAAGCTAGCACAAGAGATGCTAATAGAAAGCTAACACAAGAGATGGTAACAGAAAGCAAACACAAGAGATGCTAACAGAAAACTAGCACAAGAGATGCTAACAGAAAGCTAACACAGAAGGAGGGAGGATATCTCTTCTTCGGTGGTACGTAACGCCTCCTCGCCTCCTCATCTCCTCGCCTCATCGCAGCGCTAAACTGTGTGGGTTGATCCTCTTAATGGTCTGACGGAGGCGCCTGTATTTGTATTAATTGCATGCCAAGGCGGCACCCTCCCTCCCACACACACACACACACACACACCGATACGCACACACTTTTCACAGTTTCATTTTGTATATTTCTCTCATTCAGCTCTTCTCATTGTCTTTCACTCGTTCTGCTCTCATGGCTCTTTTACACAGCGGAGGCCGGATGAACTAACAGTGCAGAAATGTGATGTAGGTATTTTTGGCATGGAGCTGCTGTGTCCGCATTGTGGAAGTCTGAGTGAATGACAGCTCCGCCTTCAACTGCGGAGCAGGAAGACGCTTCTTCTCTTTTCAACACAGCTCTCTGTGTGAACGCACTCATGACAGAAACAATAGTTGGAAACAATACATTGACAGGTTAATTCATCGCCCACCATATTCTCCCATCTCTCTCTTTGTGCCATTATCTCTTATTTTCCATTCTCCTCTCCTATTCCTTTGTTTCTCCGGTGAAAAGAGGAACCCAAAATAACCGACATCACGGAGTTGAAACAGGTGTCTCTGCTGCCGGCCTCGCTCAGCGAGGTCGAAGGTCGCCACTCAGCTCGCCGTCTCACGGAGAACGTTGCAGAATAATTAGTGACTGGAACGCTTATAATTACACACATTTACCTATTTTTTGTCTGTGTCTCTGTCAATGAGAGAGTAGTTAGACTTCATACATTCAGAGAAATAAAGTCTTGAGAGTTTGATTCCACTCTGAGATCCAGTCAACAACATTTCACTCATCACTGCAAACAGGTTGGAGAACAAGTGTTTTACTGCAGGTATTTAGGGATAAAACATATTTATATTGCAGGTATTTGGAGATTACACATAGCTATATTGCAGGTATTTGGGGATTTAACATTTATATTGCAGGTATTTGGAGATTTAACATATTTATATTGCAGGTATTTGGGGATTAAACATATTTATATTGCAGGTATTTGGGGATTTAACATATTTATATTGCAGGTATTTGGAGATTAAACATATTTATATTGCAGGTATTTGGGGATTAAACATATTTATATTGCAGGTATTGGGGATTTAACATATTTATATAATCAATGATGTCACAAATGGCATTGAGAATATTATGAAAATACATTTTCACCAATTAATTAATGTAAGAACGAAGAGTAGGAATCAACAGATTCAAAAGAAAAAAGTACTAAATGGAAAAGAAAAATGCTTTCATGAGACAGATCATTTCTTTATTTGAACAAAAGACATTTTAACAATTTTAAAGCTATATTAGCATATAAAGAATAATCTCACTCAAGCGTCAAACTCTCTGTTTAACGATATTCAACAGAAGCTTTTGAAGCGACGGCCGGAGAGAGAAGGCCGTCAGAAACCCTCATGCTCTGTTATTTGGTGGGTCTCTGATCCAACGGCCTCGGCGGGATGCTTCACTTCACTTCACTCCACTTCCTGTGCGCTCGCTGAACGTGGAGCTCATTTCAGGGTTCTGCGTCGGAGAACGGAGAACGTGCCGAGGCTCATTAAACTCCACAATTACACTTCTGCCGCCACGCTACCTGGTGTCTGCTGCAGGTGGGTTGCAGGAAAGGGGGGGGGGGGAGGGGGAGGCGGCAACACCAATCCATTAGATGAGCACACTTCACCATGCAGACACACACACACACACATGCTGTAACACACACTCCTCCGTGCACGCGCGGGGAAAACAGATTACAAAGCGACGGCGAGTCCATTCCAACGCACTGTTATGGCAGCGAGTCGTGGAGCATAATTGTGTTGTTTGTGCATTGAGGGCGCTCTTCATCTGCAATGCTATCACACTTTAGGTAATGCTATGCAGCAGGACATGACGCTCCCTCCGGGGAACATAAAAACAGGTGAAGGGGTGTCTTTTTGTGTTGCATCGGGTGTACGGATGTGTCCCAGGGCGAGTGTGTGCGTCAGCGAGGAAGAGGGAGGAAGAGGGAGGAAGAGGGAGGAAGAGGGAGGAAGAGGGAGGGAGAGGGAGGGAGAGGGAGGAAGAGGGAGGGCTGAGCTGTTTGTTGCTTTCCTGTAGCTCAGAGACAATATGTGGATTGCTCAACAATACTGTGTCTTTATCAATCCCCTTTACACTTTCTCATCTCGCTATAACTCGCTGCAAACAACTAAATAAAAAAAGAGAAAAAGGCCCACTTGCTGCAGCTCTCCCCGGCCCATCTCCTCTTTGTTTTGAAGGAACAAACAGACACGAGCTTTAGATATCAGTAAATAACAGTGAAGAACCCGCCTGGTAAAACACCTCGGGACTCACGGCCAGGCCCCCCGGGACCCTGAGGCACCCCTGAACTGTGAGGCCATAGCCTCTATAACGTAGTGACGTCACTCAGTGGATTGAAGCCTCAAGTTCGTCATCTAGGAATGTTGGCCTTCGCCATCTTGGTTTTTTTTTTGCAACCAGTTGAGTGACCACATTAGGACTGAGGAGGAGTCACAGAGAGACTCTCAGTTTGACTCTAAATGAGCATCATGCTGTATTGAAGAAGACTTGAAACTAGAGATTGATGGTAAAGTCATATGTAACCCTGCATTCAGTTGGCAGCAATACACACTGAATGAGGATGCACTATGCAGTCTGTTTTATGTGATTTTGAACCCTGCTCTTCTTTCTATTATCTCAGTAATGGGTCGTTTCTAGCGTGTGTGAGCGGGACTCACTGGCCAGCTAACGGCACTGGGACCAGTGGCGCAGCGCCCAGTTCCATGAATTTCATATTGAGCACCGATAAAACAAGACGTTTGCAGAGAGATGTGACACCAGTGTGGAGAAGAAAACCCTCTCGGCTACCGATGGTGCATCCGGCACTTACCTGTAATTCTGTATTCTAATGCAAAGAACCGGATAGCATTATGCTAACACTGTGCTAACACGCCATGGCACCGACCCCAGCAGTGGAAACAGACCTTGTGTTTGCAGACGGCGATGTGGGCGATGATGGGACTCGTGTTCACCGATGACCCGGAGCACTGGGTGTAGTGGTTTATGGAACATGGCTCTGCGTGTCCATTCCTTCTGTATCAGCAGCCTCCCAACCGCCGTTATTGCCCATTTCCTCACTTCCATACTTTACTCGCTCAATGGGTGCTATGCAATTAAGCTAAAATGTCATTAAAATTCCATTACAATTCAAACAGAGAGATTAATTTGCCACACAGTTGCAAACTGTATGCAATTAAAAACTGTGAAACTCACTGATTAAAATGCGGACGTATGTATATGAGCACGACGTACACATACGCGTACGCCGCCCTAATGGTGGGGAAACTACTGTGATTAATGGAGGAACTTTAGGCAGACAAGTTCAGTTTTTCCCCTCTATAATAATTCTGAAGTCACATAATAACGGATGGTTATGGGATAAAGGTTTAATTGGGTGCTATTGTATATGTGAACGTTAAGGAGTTGTAAATCATGCAATAGGTTGTGTGTGTGGTTATAAGCAGCGCTGGTTGCATCTTTTATTCCTCTTCTGCAGTCATTAAGGCAAAGAAAAGCTACAAAATATCACTACGGCAAAACTCTGTATGCTCTTAAACGCAGGAAGTCGTATTAATGAATAGTAAAATGCAAACATGTTCTCAAAAGCGGACCCTGCAGGGGTCGACAAACAGCAAGTACATTTAGGAATCCTGCATGCTGCGAGGAGCCCATTGCCCACATTAAACTCCAACGAACGGCTTACATGTTTAGTTTCCTCTTTGCAAACATGTCCATAACCATCCATAACCATCCATAACCATCCAAGACCCTGACCCGTCCCCACACTGACAAACCACTCAGCAAAACATGAAGTCATGCTTTAATTGTCAGTATATTACAGGTGTCAAAATGCATCAATATTACAAGAACCAGACGTTTCATTTGAAGACATCCTGAGGGCTCTTTAGGGCCGACGCACAGATTCTGGTTCCGCTCCGTGAGAAGGAGGCGGGGCGTCGCCGGTGTTTGCTTGTGGAGCCGTGACGCGGCTCCCTGCTGGGATCCGGCGGCCGTGTCCGGCGGCGTCCTTGACCGGCGTGCACGCAGGATAAATGAGCTCTCCGCTTTATTGACTTTTATTTTTTCTCCCCTCCAAGTCTCAGATTTCCCAGGAGATAATGTCCTGTTTGTTCTTACACACACACACACACACACACACACACACACACACACACACACACACACACACACACACACACACACACACACACACACACACACACACACACACACACACTCACAGTTACAGATAAGTAACTATGAAGACGTGTTCACACACTGGAGATGCTGTGATGCCGATACGGCGGATCTGAATGGATCGATGTTGACCAACAGATTGGATGATACTCTCCTCATGCTGCGGCTGCAGAGCGGCTCTTCTCTAGCGGGGAAAACACAACTAGTTGGTTGCAAATGGGAAAATAAATATATATTTAGAAGAGCGACTTTGATATCCGATTGGCAAATTACACATATTTGCTCATTTCTGACCCGATCAAATCAGGTATCGGGTTCTTTTTCTACTCGATTGTTCTTATTTTAAAGCTCAAGTGTAGAAAACATTCAGACGTCAGTAAACCGATTAAAACATAACAACTCCAACAGTGAGACCTCATCAGCTGATCGTGACAGATTAGTTTAGGAGTCTCATTCCCCTCAAAAGTACTTGGTTATGTTTGTTAAAACTATCATGGTTTGGCTCAAAATTAGTTTGATAAGTTTGTTGGGTTCAGCCATCAGGATCTTTTGATTGGGACACGGACAGCGGTCTCCTGGGTGAAAGTCCCTACCGTCTCCCTTTAGAGTGTTTTTCAACCTTTTTTGGCGGCAAAATCCCGCAGCACACCAACAACCAAAAAGGTTACAAAATGTCACATTGTAGCATAACACAGCATTTATACTAGGTAAGTATTGCGCTACCAGCTGGCATAGAAGAGTATTTCATTACTAGAGCGGCCACTATGTTGCAGCTCAGACGCTCAACAATGGAACATTATTTGCGGCAACTAAATAATATTTAGACCGATTAAGTGAAATTGGACATTTTCCCACGGCACACCTGATTATGAAACCACTGCTTTAGACGATACAGCCGACTACGATTAGAAACGTAATTTCTTTTGTGACTTTCAAAGACATCCGACTGGCTGGCGTGAGGCTGAGCTGGACCCGTCCAGAACTACACAGGAGACAGTTTGAACAAACCGATGCAGCTGAACGGACCGACGATGACGAGATGGGCATCTGACCGGGAATGCACTTCCCTCTTCATCACGACACCCAAAACCTGAATGAAAATAAAATGTAGGAAGCGTCCCTCTGGGAGCGACAGTTACCAATAACGCTCTTCACTTCCTAAAGGTCGTTGAAGCGAACATGTCATTAGACCAGCAGGTACGGACACCAGGATCTGGATCAAGACCCCAAAAAGGTCTTCAGGAGCAAAGAGTTCAGTTCAACACTACAATCCACACCCAAAAAACACTCTTTCTGGAGAGCGCTTCCGATCTGGATGCCGTGACACAAGTGTGTACACACACACACACACACACACACACACACACACACACACACACACACACACACACACACACACACACACACACAAAAGACAGACAAATCCTCAGCTGGCAGAAAAAAATGATCTTAAGCCTCTGGATTCGAAACAGGATCCTGAACGCAGCGGGAAGCGTTTGTTCACCGAAACACCTCCATCCCTTTGAACCTTTAGTAACACATAGACACTCGCTCGCCCACACACACACACACACACACACACACACACACACACACACACACACTGCTCTAACGGTCTAATCTCAACCTCAAAGTGCGAGGAGAAAGCGTCAAACTAGCCGCCGCGTTGCCTCTTCAGAAAGCGATTGTCAGACCTGGCATCCTGGGCTCTCATCCCCCTTCCCCAGTGGTTCTGTAAAGTGAAGTGCATTTGTGTAGCGGGGGGTAGATTCCACCGCTCCACGGGCAGAGAAGAAAAGCCCATTCGGATCATGTTCTAATCCCCAAACGTGGGTTCAGTGCCAGAATCAGCAGGAAAAATCAAAGACGTCACTTTAGGCGTTTTATCTGTTTGTTTTCCTCTGTTTGCGTCTTGCAGTGTCTTTGCTCTCACGCTACGCCGCCGCCGCTGTTGTTGTTGTTGTTGTTGTTGCTGTTGTTGTTGTTGTTGTTGTTGTTGTTGCTGTTGTTGTTGTTGCTGTTGCTGTTGTTGCTGTTGTTGCTGTTGCTGTTGTTGCTGTTGTTGCTGTTGCTGTTGTTGCTGTTGTTGTTGTTGTTGCTGTTGTTGTTGTTGTGCGTGTTGGTTTTTGTTTGTTCGGAGGACATACGACACACATCTTCCCCCGGTGAAGCCCAGCAGGTGGGAGGCCGGTGTTGAGAGATGATCTCCCTCCCTCTCCACTCTGCATTTCTTTGTGTACTTTTCTTCTCCTCTTCCTCTTCGTCTCCTTCTCTGTATTTGCCTCCTCTTCGTCACCTCCTCTCCGTGGAAAGAAATCTCTTGGCTCCGTATGTCCTCTTCGTCCTCTTCATCTCCTTTGTGCTGCCTCCTCCGTTTGTCTTCTGCTCGTCATCTTTTGTGCGTTTCGTCCCACCTTTAGCGCCTCCTTTCACCTCCTCTCCTCTTTTATGTCCTCCCTTCATCCCTTTTTCTTTTATCCCACCATCTGTGCATTCCTCTCCTCCTCCTCCTCTCCTCCTCTCCATCCCTTGTTCGCCGGGCTTTCCTCGTCTCTTCGTCACGCTCCTCTTCCTCTTTCATTCCTCCCCTTCTCCTCCCACCCATCTGTCTTCTCTTGTTTCACTTCCTCCCTCTTCCCATCCTTTCGTTTTCTCTTTCTCCCCCAGTCTTCTTTCCTTCCTCCCCTCTTCCATCTTCACCCCTCGAATCAGTTTCCTGTCCTGTCTAACTTTGTCCTCTTCCTCTTTCATCTCCTCCTCCTCTCCACTCTGTCGCCGATCCATCTCCTCTTCTCTCTCCTCTCTCCTTTCTTCTCCTTCCTTCCACACACACTGTTTTTCTTCTTCTCTTGCTTTAATGTCTCTGTGATGTTGAGGCATGTCTGTTTGTTTGGCATTCCTTTAGCATTTCACATTACTCACAGTTTGGGAAGTCAGGTCACAGATTAAAGGGACAGGCTGGTTTCAAACAGCCAGGAGAGGTTTGCCTGTTTATCTCTGTCTGCCCGTGTGTGTGTGTGTGTGTGTGTGTGTGTGTGTGTGTGTGTGTGTGTGTGTGTGTGTGTGTGTGATGACTGTAGGAGGTTGTGTGGCTCTGTAAAGAGGAAGAACTATAGTGCACAAAGTGAGTCATCCGTGGCCCCTTGCTGTACCGTCCTCTGGCATTCTTTTGTGAGCTTTAGGCCAACAGCCAATGACTTTTCAATCTATGTGTGTGTGTGTGTGTGTGTGTATGTGTGTGTGTGTGTGTGTGTGTGTGTGTGTGTGTGTGTGTGTGTGTGTGTGTGTGTGTGTGTGTGTGTTTAGGATTATCTGCTCTGTGTATATTGGTAAAAGAAAAGAAAGAAAAGTTGTCAATGGAAGTTTGGTTCAAGGACAAAAGGGCACACACACACACACGCACACACACACACACACACACACACACACACACACACACACACACACACACACACACACACACACACACACACACACTTCTGTCTTGCAGCTACTCAAATGGCCTCAGTGAATGGAAACTCTGGAGGGTGTAATCCTGTCAGGCTCTGAGAGCTGCATGAGCTGAATTTAGTGAACAAGGGTCCATTTCAACAGAGGAGATGCAGGTCAGATGTTCTGTCTGATTGGAACCTGAACCTGCTGGATGCTCACTCTGGTTGTATAGAAGTCTATGCTTCATGTGTTAAAGCTGCATTCTCTCTCCTGACCACCAGGGGGTGACTCCTCTGGTTGTATAGAAGTCTAAACACTGGCTCACCTGCTGATGTCTTCTACCCATCAACCTGTTTAGGTTGCATCACACTGGTGGTAATGCTCTTGCGTAGCTTAGTTAGCTTAACAAGCTAATGCTCTTGCGTAGCTTAGCTAGCTTAACAAGCTAATGCTCTTGCGTAGCTTAGTTAGCTTAACAAGCTAATGCTCTTGCGTAGCTTAGTTAGCTTAACAAGCTAATGCTCTTGCGCAGCTTAGTTAGCGTAACAAGCTACGTCTTGCGTGCGTCATTCTGAACAAACTGATGAAGGCTGTGTGTCTTGGTTGTTTGTGTTACCACCATGTCTATAGTATTCCATTGTTATCCCGTTTAAGCTTTATTTAATTTCTGATTTTGACCGGGGGGAGGGGGAGGTTCTATTTCTTGGTGAGTATTTCAAAGTAATATGAAATATTTAAATTAAGCGAGAATGATGTAAACAAATGTGGTCCATGGCGCCTGCAGGTCTGCTCAGAGGCCGCCGGCGGTCCACGTTATTAAAGCACCGGCTGCGGAACGCTCTCTGGAATATCCTTCCTGCGTTTCAAGCCAGTAGCGGCAGTCTGCATTAATATCCCTCGACTAATGATCACCAGCAGCAATGCAAATCTTCATAATTAGGCACTTTGTTGATTTGCTATTCCTTGTTTGTTTGTTTCGTCTCCGGGGCTCGCCGCTATTCTGTTTATCTCGCCGCTGGTTCGCAGGGCAGGAGGAGCGGGAGAGCAGGGCGAAGAGGGGAGGCAGCGTGGACACGCTGTTTAATTAGTCGGAATATATATTTCAATATCTCTATTGTGTGTTTGCCTCTCAGCCGTCGTCGTCCCTGAAAACACACAATTAGGAAAAGTTGACATTTACTTTCGCTGTCTCTCTGTCTGAAACACAACGAGAGGCTTTCATAAATTACTGACTTTACTGGTAGAAAAATAAGAGTTACAATAACCAGCGTCTCCGGGCGCTTTCACCAAGCCAACATGTAGTCCATTATTCAAACTCGCTCACTGAATCGTTTCCAAAGCGAACCCTGTGGTCCAGATGCATGAGAACATGATGCGATAGATGCACACAGCTGAGGAACCGCTCGAGAAAAGACATGCAGAACGTGATAGATGCCACAAGAAAAGTCCTCAAAAAAAGTGACATCCATGAAGGTCAAATTGAAGGGTTTTGTGGTGAGTTGAAGCGGGAGAAAACTTAACAAGCTAATGCTCTTGCGTTGCTTAGTTAGCTTAACAAGCTAATGCTCTTGCGTAGCTTAGTTAGCTTAACAAGCTAATGCTCTTGCGTAGCTTAGTTAGCTAACGCTCTTGCATAGCTTAGTTAGCTAAACAAGCTAATGCTCTTTCATAGCTTAGTTAGCTTAACAAGCTAATGCTCTTGCGTAGCTTAGTTGGCGTAACAAGCTAATGCTCTTGCGTAGCTTAGTTGGCGTAACAAGCTAATGCTCTTGCGTAGCTTAGTTAGCTTAACAAGCTAATGCTCTTGCGTAGCTTAGTTAGCGTAACAAGCTACGTCTTGCTTGCGTCATCCTGAACAAACTGTTGAAGGCTGTGTGTGTCTTGTTGTTTGTGTTACCACCAGTTAGTTAGCTGTTTGTGGTGAGTTGAAGCGGGAGAAGAAGAAGCAATACCTTGAAGCCTGGAATCCTCTGCATTAATTAAAGAGGCAGCTCGTGAGACGGCAGAGATATAATTGTGGAAACTTCTTCATTTGGTCCGTTTGAATTCGTGAACTGCAGAACAGAATCAGGCCGAAGAGCAAAGAAACTGAAAGTATTGTGTAGACTTGATTGGCACTGAAACAGCGTGAAGAGCAGCGCCGATACCGACGCTCTTCTTCTAGTGTTGTAGAACACGAGCTGTGGACCTGCAGCCGAGGTCCGTTCAGCTTCCACTGGCTTTGGAGTTTGTTGTTCTATTTGTTGTTGTTTTTCGACTTCACTGGACTTTTTTTTTTATCACTATTTTAATTTCAGCCCAGTTATTGTGAATATCGACACAAGCTGAAGCGTTTCGACTCAAAAACATTCATATCATCTAGAAATATCAAAGCATGGAATTGAAACCACGTCATATCAGATCGATGCCCCGCATCAAGACTTTAGAGTTCCATCTTTACGTATCGGTGTTGTGCTTCTTGTTAAAGTCTTCAGACATGCAGTGATGGAGCGCTGCTCTGTGTTGGTGAGGAAGAGGTGACTTTTTCACTAATGTTCCTCGCGGCTTCATTCAGACGTATTTCAAGAAAGATATTTGGTGTTAAAAAAAGAAAAAAAGGTGTGAAGATGTGAAAAGAAGTGCTTTGAGTTTTCTCCCCGGCTTTGCAGCACAGTTCAAAGCTAAAGCCTGGAAGCTTAAAGGGTTGGCTGTGTGTTCAGTTCTTGGGAAGTGAAATTGAAAATAAAGAGAAGGGTTGCTGCTCGTCGTATTATTACTGTATAATAGTTACACATTGATCTTACGTGGAGAGAACCACCTCAACAACTTCATATGTTGTGGTTTTATGAAGGGATTTCTTTGCGTTCAAAACAGCAATCTCAGAGATGTTCATCTCTCTGTGATGCAATCTTTATGTTAATCAGACAACATGACCTTCAGACCGAAGGTGAGACAGAAACGTTCCCGACAGAACGGTGTGAGAACACAGACTTCCTGTTGCCGTGGCTAAGGCCAGCCCGGCTGCCAGGAACATAATGTTGCCGTTGAATGTTTCTGCAATAACGTTACCTAAACCTAACCGTTGATTCACGACATTAACCTTATGGCCTTGTGAGTTTCTACAAGCCTGAAATTATGAAACCTTCTCATGACACATTGTACTCAAACAATGGCAACAATGTCTCTGGTGTTTAGGTTACATTTCATTACATCATGCTGCACTGAAGAAGACTTGAAGCTAGAGATTGAGACATAAACTCATGTTTACAATGTTTACTGAGGGAATAAATCAAGAGAAGTAGAGTCATTTATATAGACTTCTATACAACCAGAGGAGTCGCCCCCTGGTGGTCAGGAGAGAGAATGCAGCTTTAACACATGAATCAAAGACTGCTATACAACCAGAGGAGTCTCCCCCTGGTGGACATTAGAGATAATGCAGGTGCAAGACACTTGCGCATTCGCTTCACTCGGCAGAATGAATGACACCTTGAAAAGGTCAGAGGTTAAATCCACACAGCTCTCGACTGACAACACCTGCAACCGTCCCTGATTAAAACCCCCGTTGCTCCGGCTGAACCGATGATCATCGTCAACACCGCAGAGTGCCGGCGCCTTCCTGATCCTCTCTGCAAAACCAGATGTCGCTTCAGGTGAGGAGGAACACTTGTGGGTTCACAACGGACGTCCACGCACTGCAACGGAGCCTGGAAAACATGCAGCAGCTGGATGAGGAGATTCAAAACTCCCTCAAGACACGAAGGACTCTGAACACATTCATCTTCAGGCTGTGTTTATCCGAATGCCCGTCTGTGCGTCTCCCCGCTGCGTCCCTCTAATTATCTGTCGGTCTCTCTGTTCTTCACTGCGCTTCGCCGCCACTTCCCTGTCTTATCTCCCGTCTCTCTCAGCACATAACCGGCCTTAGCGTGCTACTCGGAGCGTTCTGCAGCTGTGCTAAATTACATCTTTACATGCTCGGCACGCCACAGAGAAAATCTCCTGTCCCGGAAGGTTTTCGTCTGCCAATAATCTTTGATCCCCTTTTTGTTTCTTTTATGCACAGAACAAACCAGAACGCACATTCATGGAGACGTTGAGTTGGTGTCAGCGCACTTGGCAAGACGCTTCATACCGAAGAATACCGGAGTAACAAAAGATGCAAAAGAACAAACATGCCGAGGTCAAACTTTCTTCGACTGGAGTCTGGAGGTTCAGCAGGCTTACAATGATAAAGCTGATGTTTAGCGTGTTAGCATGCTAGTGTTCGCTAACTTGCAGAAAACAAAGTATAGCGGGGGCTCATGGGAACGTCATTAGCGCTGCAGGTATTCCGTCATAAACCAAAGGTTTGGACACATTCAAATGTTGACCTGATGCCGAAGAAGATAAAACGTCAGAGAATTACAAATTTTTTACATTTTTAAGTATATTTAAAACCAATAGATGTATTTAAATGGTGGACTGAAGGACGGGAGAGCCTAAACCCGAGCGTAACAATGTAGCGTAACAATGTAGTGTAACAATGTAGTGTAACAATGTAGCGCAACAATGTAGCGTAACAATGTAGCGTAACAATGTAGCGTAACAATATAGTGTAACAATGTATCATAACAATGTAGCGCAACAATGTAGGGTAACAATGTATCGCAACAATGTAGCGTAGCAATGTAGCATGACAATGTAGCGTGACAATGTAGCGTGACAATGTAGCGTGACAATGTAGCGTAACGATGTAGGCTGACAATGTATCGCAACAATGTAGCATAACAATGGAGCATGACAATGTAGCGTGACAGTGTAGCGTGACAATATAGCGTAACAATGTAGGGTGAAAATGTAGGGTGACAATGTAGCGTAACAATGGAGCATGACAATGGAGCATGACAATGTAGCGTGACAATGTAGCGTGACAGTGTAGCGTGACAATGTAGGGTGAAAATGTAGGGGGACAATGTAGCGTAACAATGTAGGGTGACAATGTAGCATAACAATGTAGCATGACAGTATAGCATAACAATGTAGCGTAACAATGTAGCATGACAATGTACCGTGACAATGTAGCGTAACAATGTAGTGTGACAATGTAGGGTGACAATGTAGTGTAACAATGTAGCGTGACAATGTAGGGTGACAATATAGGGTGACAATGTAGCATAACAATGTAGGGTAACAATTTAGCGTGACAATGTAGGGTGAAAATGTAGCGTGACAATGTAGCGTGACAATGTAGCGTGACATTGTAGCGTAACAATGTAACGTGACAATGTAGCGTAACAATGTAGGGTGACAATGTAGGGTGACAATGTAGCGTGACAATGTAGGGTGAAAATGTAGGGTGACAATGTAGCGTAACAATGTAGGATACCAATGTAGCGTAACAATGTAGCATGACAATGTAGCGTAACAATGCAGCGTAACAATGTAGTGTAATAATGTAGCGTGACAATGTAGGGTGACAATGTAGGGTGACAGCGTAAGGTAATAGGTAAAGCAATAAGTAAAGTAATAAGTAATAATAATGTTAATATCACGATGATGTCGCATCAGTCTTATTTTAGGTTTAATACAAAATAAATCATTTTGTTTAGAAGAAGGAGCTTTGACTAATCTCATAAATAATATTCATAAGGAGTAGACAGGGCGACTAATGGCTTAGATCATTATTTTCATTAAAATTAAAAAGTAGTTTCATAGTGTCTTCATTTTTTTTTTCCGCCTTTTTTTTGCTTGTTATTAAAAGAAGGCCAGATGGAGTCAATTACAGACTTCAATATGTTTATTTTTAACTGTTTTTTATGGGAGGGGGAGCTGGAGGGATTTCAGTGAAATATGTGTGTTTTTGTGTTTTGTAAAACAATAAATACAGTTGGCTTACCATTGTTTTTAAATGTGACACTCATCTCACTTTGCACTTCCTGTCATTAAGATGCAACTGAACGTTTTCAAAGTAACCTTCCTTTGGTGGGCCACAGGGAAGAGTGTGTGTGTGTGTGTGTGTGTGTGTGTGTGTGTGTGTGTGTGTGTGTGTGTGTGTGTGTGTGTGGACCCCCTCAGGGGAGTAGGTGGGTGTCGAGCAGGCAGCAGAAGAGACGACCCCAATGCAGCACTAATGATTCATAAAGACCCGGCCGAGCCCGCTGGGACTCCACCAGAGGTAGACTTCACACAGCGGAGAGACAAAGAGAGGTGATGAATTACACAAAGAGAAAGTAAGAAATCCACAAAAGGGGGAAGGTACTACTTAGCAACATGCTATGGATGTGTTTCAGATGCCGTTGAAAGGAGTCCACGGGGAAGCGGTTAGCACATAATGAGGTGTGATTGTTGAGGACGGAACACAGACGACGCTCTGCAATCAAACTCTTGTTTATCTCCGCTTTCAGAATGGCTCTATTCTGTGCAGGTGTTTTGCATTTCCTCCCCTGAAACGTGGGAGACAGATGCATGTAACACACACTGACACCACATGGCATGCTCACATGTCTGCATGGCTGTTTTACATAGAAATCCATCAGTATGGTCGTAAACCACTGGAGGCCTATCCTGAATTTTAATCCTCTCCCTAACGGAAACAAAAGCCTGGGAGGGTTACAAGTTGCACGATTATAAAAGTTCATCACCAGAGTGAAATGTCAAGAACATACAAAGACATGAACACTTTCACTGACAAACACAGACTCATACTGTGATCCCGGTTCTGCCAAGTGAAGCCAATGTAGAAGTGTCTTAAAACTTCTGTTCTCTCTCTTGACCACCAGGGGGCGACTCCTCTGGTTGTATAGAAGTATATGCTTCATGTGTTAAAGCTGCATTCTCTCTCCTGACCACCAGGGGGCGACTCTGGTTGTATAGAAGCATATGCTTCATGTGTTAAAGCTGCATTCTCTCTCCTGACCACCAGGGGGTGACTCCTCTGGTTGTATAGAAGTCTATATAAATGACTTTACTTCTCTTGATGTATTCCCTCAGTAAACATTGTAAACATGAGTTTATGTCTCAATCTCTAGTTTCAAGTCTTCTTCAATACAGCATGATGTTCATTTAGTAAATTATGGACATTTAGAGTCAAACAGACCATAAAGCAGGGGACGCTTTAGGGGCGGGGCTAAGAGGTGATTGACAGGTCTTTAGATATACAGGGTATATCAGTTTCTCACCCTCATTCCAAATATGGAAACTTCCGTTAATTTGTTGCAAAAAAACGTCGTGGAACTCCTGTGTGTGTGTGTGTGTGTGTGTGTGTGTGTGTGTGTGTGTGTGTGTGTGTGTGTGTGTGTGTGTGTATGAACTCCCCATGCAGCCGGTGTGTAAGATGGATGTTTGGCGCTGAAGAGCATTTCTTCTCTCTCCACGGGGGGAGACCTTACATATAATAACCCAGAACCTTTCAGCACTGCCTTTCTCTGTCTCTCTCAATCACTCACTGTGTAACTCTCTCTCTCTCTCTCTCTCTCTCTCTCTCTCTCTCTCTCTCTCTCTCTCTCTCTCTCTCTCTCTCTCTTTCTCTCTTTCCCAGCATGCCGCTTGTAGCTCAAGGCTGTCCTGTTCCATCCCGGTCCTGTATGTCTCTCTCAGCATTCGGCTCCTCCTGGTTGTGTTGACTGGATCTGGGTTTCTGAGCTCTTTATGACGATTATTATTACGAGGTGTTTTTTTTTTCTTTTCATATTTTCCCCCAGAACATTTGAGGGACATAAACTCATGTTTACAATGTTTACTGAGGGAATAACTCAAGAGAAGTAGAGTCATTTATATAGACTTCTATACAACCAGAGGAGTCACCCCCTGGTGGTTAGGAGAGAGAATGCAGCTTTAACACATGAAGCATATACTTCTATACAACCAGAGGAGTCAGCCCCTGGTGGTCAGGAGAGAGAATGCACCTTTAACACACGAGGCATATACTTCTATTCAACCAGAGGAGTCGCCCCCTGGTGGTCAGGAGAGAGAATGCACCTTTAACACACGAGGCATATACTTCCATACAACCAGAGGAGTGGTCAGTAAAGAGAATGCAGGCTTTAAAACACTTTTGCATTGGTGGTTTGTGTCATTTACAAGTTTCATTCACACAAAAAAATCTGCAAAGTGTAAAGAAAAAGAACGATTTCACAGTTCAGAGCTTCACGTGCTTACATCAGCAGAAAAAAAGCAGATCAAATTGAGTGTTAGTTGTCACATTTGGGGGGCAACAATACAGCTCCACACTGGGACAGACTTAAGTGACATGAGATGCTAACGCTAAATTGCCACTCTATGATGGTTAAGGTTAATAGAAAGGTAGTTTTATTTTAATGTTATTTATTCCATTTGGTATCATATTTCATCTCCAAAGTGTTTTCACACACACACACACACACACACACACACACACACACACACACACACACACACACACACACACACGACCCAACCGGTCTGGACCACTCGTGGATTCATTCATTTAGTACCATAATGAGACAATCACCAGAAAGAGAGCATCAGTTCATGCGTGGAAACTTCACACACGTTGCATTTCCTGAAAGAGTTGCAGCAACTCGTGATGTAGCTTGAGCAATATTTGTTTTGTCATGCCAGGAACTACGATGGAAATCAACGAGTTGAATGCGTGCAACAGTTGTCTGGGAATAAAAAGCAGCCGCATAGAGCTGACACAGTGACTGTGGCGGAGTGGGAGCCGGCGCTTTGAGGTGGCCACAGGTAAATAAGGAAACTGCCAGAGAGATGTCATTACTGGACACTGAGCCGCCACAACTGCCACAACAACTTTCAAAGCACGCTGGCACTTAGTCAGGACTGTGGCAATGCAGTGGAGGGATGTGACACTTCTGCAGCATAAAGCCAATAGAAACCAAACCACAGGATGGAGTAGTTCATTAAAATACCAAAGGATTTTGGTGTTGGACCAACTCAAATCTGATTCAATAGTTAAAGTTCTTTCCTGACATTTTAGTTTCCTGGTTTGCTTCTTTCTCATAGACAGTTTCTCACTTAACTTCTGCAGCAATTTATTCTTGTTTTGTCTCTATTTCTCTTACTTTCTTGGGCTAAAAAAATCCTGTCAGTGTTGGTTATAATGAAGAAGAGCAGGGTCTTCATCATTACGGTGAGATCTCCAGTCTGGATGGAAACCGTGGTGACCGGTCAGGGACCACGCTTTGCTTTGTCTGTACCTGACTCCACAGCTGCATTTAATACATTCTGATAACTGATTCGATCAAAGTAAAAAAAAATTCAAAATCTTAAAGCTACCAAGAGGAACTTTAAACTTTGTGCTGATTCTGGCGCCCCCTGTGGACTAAAGTGGTACTGTAGCGAGGCCTGACTGGCGCTTTAGCTCAAGGACCTTCTGGTGTCACCAATAACAAGTATTAAGAACATACTTATGAAGGTCATATAGAGGCATACGTATTATATTAAGACTGTTTCAGAACCAGATTTTAAGTTTCTCGTAATAACATTTTGATAAACATCTTTACAAGTCACGATATCCAGAGTTTTACTGAAGTAAAGTATAATTAACACATTGCTTCATGCATTATTGCTGCATAAGTAATTGAGTAACCTACATTTGCAGGTCAATGCTGGTGGTTTACATGCTTTTCTTTATGTAAAATATGAATCTGCAGCTTTGAAATAACAAAGAAAGTTGACTTCCCTCTGAACTGCAGCGCAGACTCATAACATCGTCCTCTCTGTTTGGAGCCCTGCTGCAGTGTGCTCTGAACCTCCACAATGAAGAATAAATAAAAACACAAGGTGAGTTGAAACAGGATGTTGGAAATAGCTTTCGCTGAATTACCTTTTGCACTCTCACTTCTGAGGGATCGCCTTCGTCTGATGATGAAGGTTTCCATCCTGATTGGGGAAAGTGCCTCCCGGGTTGCCAAAGGCCTTTAAACAGCGTGGCTGTTCATTACGGAGTGATTAATGTGAAGTTGATGCAATTCATGTTTGGCTCTGATCCAAGTCCCCACATATTGATCACACTGGGCACTCATGGGAGACTGTGGAGCAGCAGCTGACACACAATTTTCCACACCTTTGAATAAAACATATGGAATGTATTCTTTATTTTTTTTCAAAAAATGAGTCCACCTGAGGTGTGAGGTCGGGGTTTGAAGCTGGCCGGACAGCTGGACCTCAGCATCTATCATTCCCCCCCCCCCGCAAATGGAATCTCAAATTTTCCCATTTAAAATCAATTTTATGGGGGAAAAACATGGCAAAGAAATGTTAAAAAAGGATGTTCGATCCCCGTGAGTGGAGAGAGCCCCTCAGTGTGCATTGAGCTGGGCTCCAGAGTGTGATTCAATGTGAAGCTCTGGATGAGGGAGCATTCATCCCATTACTAATGACTGAGTGGAAAACAAGTATGCAAGTCAATGACAGAGAAAGAGGTCCATGCAGATAACAAATCACCAAAGGAAATATGGAAAGCACCACCAGAAACATGTTCACCAACCAAACAGTGGGTACTTTCTCATTCTTAAAAGTAAATATCAATGAAGTCACTTGCATATAATCGCTCACATTTAGACCAAGGGTGAACAGTAAATACTTCCTGCGACGCTGTTTGGTTTTCCAAAACGACGTTTTTGAAATGACTATTATTTCAAAATGCCTCCTGAAATTCTGTTAAGTTTTATGAACAAAGTTATGAAACGCAGACAAAGAAAAACATTCTCAGAGAAATAAGATTAAGTGAGAAAAACAAAGACAGATTAGTGGTACAGACGATTCATCAGGTGTCGTTTGCAAAAGAAGACAGAAAGACATCTCCCTTAAATTACTGGAGCCAACATGGAATTCTTTCTTTCTCGTCCTCCTTGTTTACATGAAGCAGACTGTTATCCGCCTCCGCCTCAGAAGGCAAAGCCTATTGTTGTCATCAAAGCCGTCTGGCCGAGGCACACATTTAATGCACTTGTGTCTTTGACGGTTAAAGCTGTTTCGATTTGCCGTCATTTATTTCACCAGGAAGGGAAGAATACAGGTTTACGATGAATGTGTGTGTAAGTTGTGTGTTCAGTGTAATTTGTGTGTTCAGACATGGGAAGGTGAGAAAAACTGAGACAAACTATAGCTCAAATGAATTTAGTGAGAAAACACGTCACATGCGATATCGGTGACAAGGAAAGGACAAAGGTAGTTTAGTATGTTGAACACTTGTGATAAATGTCCAAATCCCTGTCGATGTTAGTCACTATGCATTCATTCAGGTTTTTGTCTGTTCATTTTGTAGCAGGCTAAAAATAGGACGCGCCCCTGGTCTTCTGTTTTTACAGCGTCATGGACGGATTACTGAATGGGCCTCTGGGACGGAGCCTGTGTTTGAAGTTACTGCTTATAATCCTGGTTGGAAAGTAACAAAGACTACTACGACAACAAAAGAGACGCAGAACAACTAAGAGGATGCAAAACGACCAAATACACATGCGAAACAACTGCAACGAGATAGGATTGATCAAAAAGAGACACAAAATGTCTTCAAAGAGATGCAGCATGGTCAAAAGAGGTATAAAATGTCTTCAAATAGATGCAGAATGTCTTCAAATAGATGCAGAATGGTCAAAAAGAGATGCAAAATGGTCAAAAAGAGATGCAAAATGTCTTCAAAGCGATGCAGAATGGTCAAAAAGAGATGCAAAATGTCTTCAAAGAGATGCAAAATGATCAAAAAGAGATGCAGAATGGTCAAAAAGAGATGTCAAACTACTTCAAAGAGATGCAGAATGATCAAAAAGATTCAAGAAATGACAACAGAGATGCAAAAGGACTACAAAGAGATGCAGACTGGTCAAAAAGAGATGCAAAATGTCTTTAAAGAGATGTAAAATTATCAAAAAGAGATGCAGAATGGTCAAAAAGATTCAAGAAATGACAACAGAGATGCAAAAGGACTACAAAGAGACACAAAAGGACAACAAAGAGATCCAAATAAACCAAAAAAAGATGCCAAATTACTTCAGCGGGCGGGGGCCCCTCACATGTCTGTGCCCAGAGGCACTTTGTGTTATAATCCATCCATGTGACGCAAACTCAAAATAACACAACGCAAGTTCTCTTTTTTGTGTCTTTGATCACAGAACTAATAAATCAAAACCCAGTTGTAATAAACTTAAATTACATTGGGCGTTATCAGTGTCAGTCTCAGTGAAAGGAGGGCCGATCCACTGGAATTCAACCCAAGGTTGTGATGGATGGACACCGGGGCCAAGGCCCACCTGAAACTACTTGTACCTGCCCAATTAAAGGAGTGGTTCCTTATCTCCACCCAGGGTGTGGCGCGCTGCACAGACTGGAGGGCCACTTGAAATGCGATGCTTTGATTTCTGTGACAACAAACAACAAAGAAAAGCAGGAGTATGGAATGTTTCCACCAGCTGGGATCTGCAAAAAGGTTCTCTTTTACTAAATAACACCCACAGCTCCCACAGCTCCCACAGCTCGCTCACACAAAAGAACCAATTAGTGGCCCACTCCAGCTCTTGGACAGGAGGAATGCCGATCCGCTGCCGGGATTGGTCCGTTAGCCGCTGTGTCACTCAGATCGCAGCTGACTAATAACAGGTTTACCTGAGGGCCTGTGTGTGTGTGTGTGTGTGTGTGTGTGTGTGTGTGTGTGTGTGTGTGTGTGTGTGTGTGTGTGAGGTCTGATGCTAGGTGTCCTGCTGTCAGGGTTCACCTCGGGGTCAAGAGTTAAGTCAGCGTGACGACACGTCTGAGCCGAGGCGACTCTTTCAAAGTTCTTCTGCGTGGAATTAGATGTCGAGCAAAAGCTTCTATGAATGAAGTGTTTAATGAGTCCTGCACTGATGTCACTGTCGCTCCACAAAAAGCCTTTCAGAGTCCACATGAACAGCAATCCGTCTCTTAGAAGTTATGTTAATATACAACTATACTGTAACATAGTTAATCAAAATTATTTAATGTCTTCTCCCATTGTTGAAATCCCATAATACAACATTGTGATGCTTAGAGTACCGAGAGGCGGTTACATTTTGTTGGAACATTTGGATTTAATATAGCGGCTGTTCAACGGCATTTTAATAATTATATTTGAATGTGGAATAACGTTGAGTATCCTTCAAACCACCTCAGTCATTTTGTTTGGAATCGAAATCCAAAACCTTTTTTTTGCACGTTTTTGCACAAACAAGGAATTTGACTCATTGGTGCACGACATTAAACACGGTGCAATTCTATAAGACATGATTTAAGAAATACTAAACATTAACACAATGAAATATGACTAACAAACAAGAGTAAGTCTGTTATTAAATTGGCACATGCTTAAGAGTTGAGCAGGGATGTGTAAATGTCGGACTTAGCTTGGGGATGTCAGTCAGAGTTGCACCATGTTTTCATATACTGTATATCAAAATGCCCATTTGCATGATCTTTATTTATTAAACCTCAAGGGGTTGTATGAGGACTCATTAGAAGTCTTCTCTCAGTCCGTTGTAGCACACGGTCTTCTATTCCTTTGGCGATGCCTGAGATGTTGAAAGGTCTCACCAGAAGAACGTAGAAGTTATACATTAACTAAATGTACAATTCTTCAGTTAAAATGTATTAAACTCACTTTAAATCTCTTGTTGAAAACAAAGCAGGTCATTGTAATCTGGTTTGTTTGGACCTCAAGGTATCAAAAGGTTTCAAAAGGTATCAAAATGATTCAAAAGCTCTCCCTTCAAAGGGGTGCGATCACTGACCCCCTCAGAGAGACAAGTGTGAAGCTCTTTGGATCGCGACCCGCCCGCCTGCCCTCTCGCCATCGACCTCTGACACCTGAGCGCTTCGACCCCGAGGTCAGCAGAAACCCGCTGATGTGCCGGAGACATGCCGGGTCAGGTGGAGGGCGAGAGGGTGAGGACGTCTGATGCGAGGCCACCCAGAGACGAAGGAAGGCCTCTTCGTGTTGGAGATGAGAGTCTCACCAAAGGCAATCACAGAACGCTGTTTTAAGGCCCGATTACTGCAGGTATTATTAAACGTGATTGTTTTTAAGTTTTTTTTTCAGAGTTTTCGCCCTGAAAATAAATGCATCAACCAATCCCTGAGCAGAACGGACAGACTTGAAGCGTACAACATAGTGTACAAAGACACAGAACCTCCGTAGTCCGAACAATAGACCATGTATACAGGAAGTGGCCGTAGTCGTGGTGATGTCACCCGTTGGTTTGTGGACCGTCGTTTTGAAGCCTCAAGTTCAGCGATTTCGGTGTCGCCATGTTTCTTTTGCAACCAGTGAACAGGAAGTGACCATATTTAGACTGTGAAGGAGTGACGTAGAGACGCCGTAAACGTCTCTGGTAGCAGCAGTGACCTGTCAATCACCTTGTAGCCCCGCCCTCAAGCACACCTTCTGGTCTGATTGGCTCTAAATGGACCAGTCGAACACATTTCTAAAGACCGTCGTTACCAACAGAACCAATCATTGTGACGGTCTCACTCAGTGTGAATCTCAATGATTTCGTGCCAGAAAATGATTATTTTAGCTTCTTTGTTTTCTTTCCTCAGTAGTACTAAATATTAAATATTCACAAGCTCACACTCCTACGAAAGAAGGACATTGATTGGACAATGTCACAATGAAATGTGGCGTATGTTGGACAGCCTCATGTATTTCCATCCACATGTTTTGAAAGCACATTTTCTATTTCCTGAGTGGAACAGGTGGAAACATAATTTACACTTGACTCAGATGGCAGAATGTGGCCCCTTCATGAAAGGATCTCGATGGAAACAGACTCACTGAATGAATGATGTGAGGGAAATGTCATACATGAAAATGTCATTTTACACCAGAAACCACATGACATGTTTTAATAATACACCATCTCGTCGCTTCCTCTTCCTCTGGGATGGTTCACTGGAATTGTGCTGAACCCTAGAACCCAAGAAAAATAGTAACACCTTGGTTAATGGTGGCCCCTGCAGTCACAGGTCAGCGGCCCTCGGGAGGTGGGGTCCTCCATTGGAGCGGCAGGGCTCTACCTACCCCCTGCATCAGAGTCGTGGGGTTTAAATATTGCAAACATGGCATTTGAAAATGTACCGTTCAAACTGGCGACACGGGCGGTGAATGTGATCGCTCGTTTTAAACTTTTGTCCGACGCCTGCGACACATCACTCTCTGAAGCCTGAAGCCCGAGACTTTAGTTCTCAAAAAGAGGGAATGGCTGAACTTTTGATGAAGCTGCAGAGATCTCTTTCTGTCTGTAGTCACCTGTCTGCAGCCTCCTGTCTGTAGTCACCTGTCTGCAGCCTCCTGTCTGTAGTCACCTGTCTGTCTGCAGCCTCCTGTCTGTCTGTAGTCACCTGTCTGTAGTCACCTGTTTGTCTGCAGCCTCCTGTCTGTCTGCAGCCTCCTGTCTGTAGTCACCTGTCTGTCTGCAGCCTCCTGTCTGTCTGCCACATCCTGATGCGTACGAGTGTACAAGTGACTCGCGGGTCACGTTTGATGTGTGGAGAAAACATAAATAAAATCATACGTGTGATTAAAAGAGCAGCGATCACGGATGCTGAAGATTCCTCTGAGCTCCCAAAAAATAAATATATAAATAGTGCTGATAAATCGGGGTCACCAGAGGACACGCTGTCATATCAAAAGACACGCTCAGTCCTTTTTTCTCTCACTGAGATCAAAACACACACACACACACACACTCCTGCATGTGGATTTGGTTTAGCACCCCCGTCATGTCCTCAGTTAAACTCGTCATCCGTGGCGCCCGGCGAGAAGAGAAGCGATAAGGAGTTCCTTTTCTACTGAATGCAAATCAATTCACAGATTTTTTTCTTCTTTTTGCGCCTTGACTACTTTTTTTACGGTTGATCCGAGAGTTGAAGTGAACTCCAGAGGATTCAACGTTCTGCAGGATTCAACGTTCTGGAGGATTCAACGTTCTGCAGGATTCAACGTTCTGGAAGATTTAAGGTTCTGCAGGATTCAACGTTCTGGAGGATTCAATGGTCTGGAGGATTTAAGGTTCTGGAGGATTCAACGTTCTGGAGGATTTAAGGTTCTGCAGGATTCAGCATTCTGGGGGATTTAAGGTTCTGGAGGATACAAGGTTCTGGAGGATTCAAAACGTTCTGGAAGATTCAACGTTCTGGAGGATTCAACGTTCTGGAAGATTCAACGTTCTGGAGGATTTAAGGTTCTGGAGGATTCAACGTTCTGGAGGATTTAAGGTTCTGGAGGATTCCATCTGTGTCTCCGTCTCTGCGGTCATTCAGCATGTCAGCAGAAACACCACAGGGTCTCTCTCTCTCCCTCTCTCTCTCTCTCTCTCCCTCTCTCTCTCCCTTTTTTTCTCTGTCTCTCTCTCTCTCTCCCTCTCTCTCTCTCTCTCTCTCTCTCTAGTTTATTATAGTTATGCATGTATCTATAAAATGCAGCTTTCTGTTGACATTCTGTTTTAACGGACGGATGTAAATTCTGTCGCTGAGGAATATTTGAACTAATCTTCTCACTCAGAACTGTTTGCTGGTGGGAGTCAGCTTTTCCCACCTTTAAAAATAAATAAAAATGGAATTATTTTCTATTTTATTATTATATTATAATTGTAAACTATCAGGTAGTTTCAACTTTAATCTTTCACTCAGTGAATTTTTATATTTTTTCATTTTTCCTAAGCTGTCAAATTAATTAAAACTAGTGATATGAAACATGTGTGTGGCTTATTTCATCTGTTGAAGAGGAATAAGCAGAAGACTTGAGGTGTTAATGGTAGAGGCGCTTTAATCAGCAGCAGGTCGGTCCGTGTGTGAGTTAATCATATCATATTGAATCATATTCATAATCACACTTTGATTTCCCAAGGCTGTGCTTGAAATGGATCAGAGTTCTAAACATTTAAATGTCAGTCTGTGGTGAAGAGCTCCGTCCATTCAATTCAATTATTACGTTTCTGTGCACTTTATTTTAATATAAAAAAATAATTGCATATTCTATTGTAAATGTAATTGTAAATTGAAGATGTGTTTATTGTTTAATGTTATGCACCAAGACAAATTCCTTGTATGTGAAAACATACGTGGCAATACATGGTTCCGATTCTGATTATTTCTGATTATTAATAAATGCTTCAAGACATGTAAGTGTTTCACATCACATTTTTTTTCTTGAAAGGAATTAAAAGGTTGATTTCCATGACAAAGATAATTTTTTTTCTTTCCATCATCTGAATGGTTACTGAGGATGTAGTTACTGGTTACTGAGGATGATGGGAAAGGAGCGACAGAATGAGGTGTAATGCAGGTGCATCCGGCATGAATGCTAACGGCAGGACGAGCAGACGAGCCGACTGCGAGCAGATTAGTCCACAGAAAGGTCGTTGGCTCAGTTCATGGCTGCTTCAAGAGGTCCGATGCCATCAACGGGCTTCCTGCATGATGGAGGATCTTAAGCTTTAACCAACAGAAAACCATCCTACTCAAAATGTCATACCAAACTAAAAAGGGTTTATCTCTGCAACCAATAGGGCTATTTGAATAATGTTATAATAAAAGATACACATGTGAGATGCTGTTCAGATGTGTAAATATCAGTCTATATGTTACTGGTTAAGAGTAAATGAAGATGACACACAGAAAAAAATGAAAAGGTTTCAGGTCCGCCTATAAAAAAATCACTTTCAGGATGATTATTTCTTTGAATTGATGCAGCTGTAAGGTCTAATTCTAACCCAAATCATAGCTCAATATGTGAACATTCTCTAACGCAAATCATAGCTCAATATGTGAACATTCTCTAACCCAAATCATAGCTCAATGTGTGAACATTCTCTAACCCAAATCATAGCACAATATGTGAACATTCTCTAACCCAAATCATAGCTCAATATGTTAACATTCTCTAACCTAAATCATAACTCAATATGTGAACATTCTCTAACCCAAATCATAGCTCAATATGTGAACATTCTCTAACCCAAATCATAGCTCAATATGTGAACATTCTCTAACGCAAATCATAGCTCAATATGTGAACATTCTCTAACCCAAATCATAGCTCAATATGTGAACATTCTCTAACCCAAATCATAGCTCAATATGTGAACATTCTCAAACCCAAATCATAACACAATATGTGAACATTCTCTCTGCAAAGGTTGACTTTGATAAAGTGAAGCATTGGGGCACATTTGCGCACATCTGTGACATTTGAATTTTCTCATGTACCAAACCATATATTTCACTTGTATATTACTTATGTTGTTCAATACATCCAAATACAGCAGTTTGGGGCATTTTTTCATAAAAAAAGCTATGATTTACAGTTTTATATAACACTCGCTCAGTCTTCCCCCCCCCCTAGGGGGGATGGGTTTTTAAAAGGTTCCGCACCTAGCAGCTTGCCAACAGCGGAACCAAAACCTTTGGACTCAACTTCACATTATTTTGCAGGAATAGCAAAACATTTTTTTATGTTCTACGATGAACCTTAAAAACAATATCTTTCTTTTTTCTACATCTCTGTTCTTAACTGTATTTTCTTCTTTTAAAAAGGCATGCATTCTTTCATTCCTTTTTCATGTGTTTAATTCACTATTAAAAGCATGTTGAATTGACTTCATTAACATGCATGTATGAAGTGTGTAATCCACATGAACTGACCTTGCTTATGATGACTGCACTGTGGGGAAAGGGAGTAAGTAAAGGAAGCCAAAGAGAGGAAGTTAGCCATTGCTGGCAGACTTTCAGCATTAATGTAAGGATGAATGACTAACAATACATACATCTTCAGAAGCCCCTCTGGAAGTCGAGGATGAGGATTTGTGCGCATTGGAATCATACGGAGAAGAATGACGTTGTGTCACAGACGCCGAGAGAGACGGAAGGACCTCTGCAGTAGATTAAAGTGTGGGAATGCTGAGAGAACGAGATAGAGGGACCTTGTGTAGATGAGCTCCGTCTAAATAAATGCCAATTGATGGACAATGGATTGGGATTAGACTTCAGATCCTTCCAGAAAACCCTCTGAAACTTTCCCTGCTCCTTTATCTCCCTCCTCTTTCATCTGGTCCGGAGGAGATTAGTTCAAATTCCAGCACATAATGTTGATTAGCGTCAAACTCACATTCTTTGCATTGGAGTGAGTCTGCAGCCGCACCCCCGGGGCAATGCATCTGGATGGAGATTAGCTCATATATTTAGATTCATTTTTTTTAATTTCCTTTCACAACTCGTGTCAGGAGTCATGTTAATAAAGCCGGTTAAATTGGACTGAGCTGAAGTGAACTTTTAGCCGCCAAAGAAGTCGGGCGTCGGAACGAGAGACAGCTGTTCTTTGTGTTCCTGCAGGCGGCTGCACGTCTTCGGCCAGGAGATCATTTGCATTGCCGAAGGGCTGGAAATGCAAAAGGCTGCCGAGGGCTGGAAGAGCTTCACACCAGCAGTTCACATCCAGAGAGCTGAGACGGGTCAACAAGCCAACGATTTGGCCCAGTCATCTATAACCCACTTTATTTGCCATCGCTTTCTTTTCTTTTTTTGCCACTAGTAGTGAGAAGAGAGAGCGGAGCTAACAGAAACCAAACACAGCATACGACCGTTTTGGGCGACCAAAATGTAACCACTAACTTTCATGAATTGAAAACAGAAAAGAGGAAAGTATTCAAAAAACAACTCCCAGATCGGACGATGCCGTGGTGTCAACCTGTCAATCAACTTGTAGCCCCGCCCTAAAGCGTCCCCTGCTTTATGGTCTGTTTGACTCTAAATTACCATAATTTACTAAATGAACATCATGCTGTATTGATGAAGACTTGAAACTAGAGATTGAGACATAAACTCATGTTTACAATGTTTACTGAGGGAATACATCAAGAGAAGTAGAGTCATTGATATAGACTTCTATACAACCAGAGGAGTCACCCCCTGGTGGTCAGGAGAGAGAATGCAGCTTTAACACATGAAGCATAGACTTTTATACAATCGGAGGTTGCCAATTGGGCAATCCTGGTGAACAGGTAACCCTCTGCCACCAGTGCATGAATGTGGGTCAATGGGTTTCATGGAAGCTTGGCGGTCGCTAAGACGAGAGAAGCATGATGTGCTCAGTGAGCATTTTCATTCAGAAATCTGTGCAGTTGCCCTTTAAATGAGTGATATAACTATGTAAATAAGTACTTAAGTGTGTATGTAAAGCTTAATTGTATAGCACTTTTAAAAACACTAATATATTGCTTCACACACAGACAAAATATAAATCTATGAAGTGAATTTCAAAATAAAATACCAGACCAAACTAAAATGTGACAGGGAGGGGGAACTACAAAGAAAGGCTTGCCTCTAGATATGTTTTTAGAAACAGCCTAAAACGGTCCAAACATCAATCAAATCTGATAGATTGGGACGATTCCAGATGGTTGGGTCTAAAACAGCAAAGCTGCGATCACCTTTTGTCCTACAGCTGGAGCGGAGGGGACGGATGAAAGGCTGAAATGTGAGGATTGCCGTGTTCCAGAAGCAGAATATCAAGTCGAGTTCTCAAATCACAGGAGAGGTTTGAGAAGAAAGATGTCCGTCCTTCACCCTGAAGGTAGCGGTCACAGAGGACGTCTCCGGTAAAAGTCGAGACGTCCACAAAATCCACCTGTTTCTCTTCCCCCTTCTCTCCATCTGCCTTCCTCCCTCAACCCTCCCCATCAAAAGTTCCCTCCTTCATTCTTGGAACACACAACCGGCTCTTGTTGCCAAAACCACTTGATTTATGTCCGCCAAGCCTCCTACGTGGGAGCAGAAAGGAAGAACAAGGGAGAGAAGAAGAAAAGGGACCATGTAAACTATGAGGAGAGACGGACACACGGCGAGAGAACAAATTAGTCAGATTCCATGAGGCACACACACTCTATACTAATATCTTACACTCACACTCACACACACACACACACACACGGCTGTGCTTATGCTAATGCAATTAAACACTCAAGGTAGGAGGGGATTGGCGCCCGGCTCCCGTCGATGCTGATGAGCTGAACAGAGAACATTGCATTACCATTACAGATGGGAGAGGAGGGGGAGACGGGGAGATGGAGGGGTGAAGAGGGGAGGCGGAAAACAAAAAGGAGGGAGGACAGATGGAGAAAGAAAGGGAGACCAAGATGAAGGGAGAGGAGTCCGGCATGGACTGAAAGAAAAGGAGAACAAACAAAACCGTGATGTTAGAGCTTGACTTGTTTGCATAGTTGTGATGACACCAGAGGTTCACAGGTCAGAGGTCGCTCACATGCACAATACACCTTTGTTCTTGTCAATTAGGAGGACGTTGCACTGACATTCCCTGAAGACTTAACCAACGCACAACATGCATCGTCTTATGAGAGCCACACTGCACTTTGTACCCTCAAGTAACAACACCAGAACCACTAGTGGTGGAAACCCAGATACATGTACTCAGGTACGCATACCGTCCTTCTACTTGGGTCTGTCCATTGTCTGTTTGCTGTAGTTATCAGATCCAACAATAGAGATTACATTAAACTAGATGTCTGTCATGTGTGGGACGTCCATGAGTTGAACCCTTCAGGTAGTTTTATTTTCACAAAGAGGCATGATTGTCCAATATGTCACGAAAAAACAATAACCTGAAACCATATTTGTGTATCAGAACTTCTTCTTCTTCTTCTTCTTCTTCTTCTTCTTCTTCTCCTTCTTCTTCTTCTTCTTCTCTCTACCATTAATATCATTAACTCAACAAAACCTCAACGTTTCATCAACTTAGTCTGAATTAACCACGGTTGCTGCTTTGTCCATGTGGTGCTAGAAACATCATGTCTGTCTTCAAAAGATATTCTAACAAGCCAGTCGACAGTATGAACCCTAATTAAACATGTTTTTCTTTGATTTTATTGCAATGAACTGGTCATAAAAAGGGTACCGGAGTATGTTGACTCAGGTCTTTCTGCAACACAACCAGCAAACACACGTTTCATTGTTTTCTGAATGGCGTTCAATGGATCCGGGTTGAGCTTTGCTACCATTGCAGCCGCTCCATAAACACTCAAGATACCGTCATCTAGGCATGAATACGTCAGTGATTACATCATTGTCTATAGCATACACAGTCTATATTATAATTCTCACCACGGCATAAAGGTTTACACCAAAGAAATGTCACAAATAGTCAGACAGGAGACATGTTACTACACGAGTACTACTGCATATGGTTGTATTGAGTACTTCCTCCATCACTGGTACTCTCTCTTTCTCACACTGTTGAAAAAGATGTAGAAGCATTTTCTGCAAATATGCACACCCACACACTCTCTCTCCACTTATTAAAATGCAAATACCTCTCACTTAAAGTACAAAACATAAATGAGGACAGACTGTTCTCCTGCGCTGCTTGTAGCTTCTACCTATGAAAAGTATGAAAAGTAATGCACTAAAATGTGTATGTGAGCCACGTGATCGTGAGCCAGAATAAAAACACCAACGACACAACCGTCTCATGCATTGGCTAACTAGATGTAACCTGTTTTTGTTGTTTGCTCACTCTCACATGCACAGACACACAAGGTGAAAGTTAATATAAAAAGCACATTTCCCAGACATGATTCCGAACAGTCTGGTGTGAGTATCAGACTCTCATCACTGAAGATGGATCTTCAGAGGAGAATTAGAGGATCCGTCTGTGTCATTGGCCCATTTGCGCAAAAAAAGTATTACATCTGCCATTTCGCAGAGATATTACCTATCTTCAGCGAGCATTTTGGGGGGCATGGAATAATTTTTCCATTCGTTGGTTATGTAATTGGAAAAAAAAGAAGAGAAATGGTGTTGCAGAAAAAAAACATTCTATTCAAGCTCAAGAAATGTAAGTTTTAAAAATGGACAACAAGGAGCCGACTCACTTAAAGCCAAGTTCCACACTTTGCTGTGATTATGGGCCGTTATCACAGAAGGTGCTCGGAGGCATGAGGCATGAAGTGAAATCCTCCAACCTTGTGTACGATTGCTATAAAGTGCTGCCTGTGGTCTGTATATTCATGCAAACAGCTGCTGCGGAGAAGAAGAAAAACAACTCAAACAAAAACCTGCAACATTTTAAATATCAGTATTCATGCAGAGCACAAGTCCCACCTGCATTAGCTAATTGGCGGCAGCTGTTTCACTCGATCACCTGCTTGTTCATTGGTTCCTTCATTATCAGCTGATTGGCAACATCCAATCATTTCACTGCATCCTGGCCCTCCCCCTCCGCCTGTTTGACCTCCCTGAGTTCTCTACTTCCTGAGTTCTCTATATTTACCGTAAAAGTCGGGTTACGAGCCGCTACTACGTTCGGTCAGTGTCCCCGTTAGCTCCCCGCTGTAGCCAGCTGGGGCTCCTGCTAGCGCTGCGCTACTTCCCCACTAACTTCCGCTAGCTCCCCTACAACCACCGAAGGTAGCGGGACTAGGCCCGGCTCGACACCCGACTTGGGCAGAGGGGACGCCGGCAGTAGCAGCAGCAGCGGGGAGCTAGCAGCAGCACTAGCAGCAGCAGCAGCGCTGCTCCTAGCTTGCTACAGCGAGGACACTGACCGGAGGTAGGAGCGGCTTGTAACCCGACTTTTACGGTAGGTTCATTGGTGGACTTTGGGGCTGGTTTTGATCCACCGTCGGCTTTGACAGCTCCCAGAAGTACCAGAACTCTTTCAACAATGTGTGTGAAATGCTCACTTTAATGATGTGGGGGTCTTATGTCAGGTGATGTAATGAACCTCGTGCAGCCACGTTCAAATTCTTCCAATTTCCACATCGTTGTCCCCGATGGAAGCTTCTTGAGGAGCATATATTTAAGTGAATTACCCTTAGTTACACAAGCTGTTTGTGTATGTAAAACAATGGGTTTTAACTGTGGTGAAACCAATCATAATTCCGGACTATTTGTACCTGTTTTTTTTATTATTGAAAGATTGTGCAAGGCGGTCAGCCGTCAGTCACATTATGACGACGGAATTGGCAATATGTTCCCGTATTATTTTCTCCCTCATTCGTATATTTTCCCTCCCCCCCTTTATCTCGTCAACACAGACATGTAGTTTGTTAAAGCCGGAAACATTTGACAAAAATAGAACTTTTTATGGACATTGCACTATGATGGACAGTTCATTCAAAGTGCCCAAATGGCCATTTTATGGTGATTTCTGTCACGTGGATGAACATTATTGTAAGTGGCCGGCGCTCAGGCGGCGCTCAGCCTTTCTGGCACATATATTTCACTATATTATAATAAAGGCTTTTTTTCTAATGCATGTGTCAAAAAACTCTACTTTTCCAAACCAAAAGCATTCCAGAAAACATAAAACTGTAAGAAATAATAACAATGATTTCTATGTAGTGATGGATTTGAATTCTCACATCGTGATTGTTATAATTAACACGAGGATGAAATCAAGCAGACATACTTGTGCCTTATCTCCAACTAACCTGGTGTGTAAACGCTGTAATTAAACAAAGACTGGCAGCTCTCCGTCTCCTGTTTACTCTCCTGATTACGGTCTTTAAGCCCGTAAGCACTTCATCGAGGTGGATGACGTGCGGAGCATGATTACTCTCGCCCCAACTACGATATTATTTCCCACCCTGAGGGGTTGAGAGTGCACACAGTAGCTGCTGTCTTCCAATTAATCAATCGCAGGTTTGGTCCAAAACGACTCTAATGAGTGTTGTAGGATTAGTTTAAAAGCAAACGATTGGCTTGAGAAAATAATGGTGTTTAATGATGTGCTGGTATTTACTGGGGAGACATTTATGGAAACAGAAGGAGCAAAAACAACAACTTGTTTTTCTTCATTTGAATGTTCTTAAAGTAAGTGATGAACTGGGGAAGTTCCATGGTGGAGTGTGTTAGTTCAAATGTAACTGGTCCAACATATCCTCATACAACCATTTGTATCATGTCTTAGGAAAACGTTACTCCTTATTTTCCGGGCCTAAGACCATCAACGGGTGTCAATCTCCCCTTGTTTGAGGCATTCAGTCTTTTCAAAGTGACATAACCTTCCTCCTTCATGGGTACAGCTGGGAGCGCCGTGTGAGAACAGGCTGCCTTTCCACCTGCAGCATCTGCTCCGAAGACAACATGCGATACGATGCAGTGTAAAAAAAAAAAGACAAACAAAGTGAGAAGGATGAATTAGAACGATCAAGAAATCCAAGACAACAACGGGCAGAAAGAGGAAGGAAATGGAAGTATGGGAGAGAGAGGGAGAATAAAGGTACACTGTTGGATTAAACCGGTGAATGTTAAATTGAATTGCGTTAAGCTCCATTAAGTTGCCAGGAAGAAAGGAAGCGAGGAGCTCTTGAGAAGAAAAAGACTTTCTCTCCCCCCAGTTTCCTGCTCTTTCCCTCTCAATTAAGTTGCTAGTTAATGACTTGAGGTTTTATTGGCAAAAAATCACCGACAGGGAGGAAGGAAGGCAAACGTGGAAGGATGAACACAGCAATCATGTAGCCAAGGAGTAACAAAACACAGAACAGGGTTGTGTTTGTTGAGCACCGTGATTATATATTCATTGCATTTAAATGTTTAGGCAATTACAGTCTAATGTTTTGAGGTCACAAACAGGTTGAGGAAGCCTGGTGGTTTGGGCTTGAAAATAAGCTCACGGTGTCTTTGAGATGAGGAAATAATAAGACTTTGTCGAATGAATCCACCATCACAAGGCGATACTGCCATAGACTTTATATAATACTTATATACTTACTTATATATACCCTAAAGCGTCCCCTGCTTTATGGTCTGTTTGACTCTAAATGACCATAATTTACTAAATGAACATCATGCTGTATTGAAGAAGACTTGAAACTAGAGATTGAGACATAAACTCATGTTTACAATGTTTACTGAGGGAATACATCAAGAGAAGTAGAGTCATTTATATAGACTTCTATACAACCAGAGGAGTCACCCCCTGGTGGTCAGGAGAGAGAATGCAGCTTTAACACATGAAGCATATACTTCTATACAACCAGAGGAGTCGCCCCCTGGTGGTCAGGAGAGAGAATGTGGCTTTAAGACATGGAGCATATACTTCTATACAACCAGAGGAGTCACCCCTGGTGGTCAGGAGCGAGAACGCAGCTTTAACACATGAAGCATAGACAGTGCAGTATCCCAAATATCAAAGCTGGCAGAAACTAGAAAACGGGGCTCATATCAAACTTTCGGTCATAATCGGTCGGCCTCTTCTGGGCGTGACTATGAAGAGAGAAAAGGCTGAAGATGGAGTCGCGGCAATTGGCAGCGTGACCGTTTGACTTGCAGAATTTTGCTCGGCTTAAACGAGCTCTTCAGTATCGGCGTCTGAATCTTCAGTATTGACGTTTGCATCAGACCGGGGCATGTAAAGACACGTCATACTGTAATGAATGTCCCTTCAGGAACAAGGAAATGCTGTTGGTTAGCGGTGTGGCTGCATACTTTCAACACCTACTGTAATGCTAGAAAAGATTCATAATGATTTCCAAATGATCATCATGAAATAACCAGTAAAGTATGTACACATCATTGTTTTTTTATGAGTCAGGTTTGTATAGAAAAGCAACCGGACAGGTTGGGAACATCTGTTTTATTTTGAAGTAAAGTCATCGTGCTTTTCTGTTGAGGTAAAATCCGTCCTTTTTTCCCCAGCGACGGGTCGAACAGCTGGTGATGCATCTTAAGTTTGGAAACTGACAAAAACACCAGAAGAAGAAGAACTTGTGCACATGAGCAATTTAGTAACAAAAACCCCACATTAACATCTATTAACTGCCAGGAGACAAAGGTTTGATCGTCTAGAGCGTTCGAACTGATCAGTGATCAGATTAACGCCACGATAACTCCCACTCTGTTTGATGGAACATGTTTCAAAGGCTGAAGCCACTCTTTCCTTTAGAGACTCTCTTTCCTTTAGAGACTCTCTTTCCTTTAGAGACGAGCGAGCGGCTCATCTGAGTCTCTGAGCAGCATCACAGACCCTGGAGGGGATATTTCAAAAGAGGACGCATGTAGAGAATGGTGCTTTTCCACCTTTTCAACATCTGGCTTGAATTCATCTATCCACCTTCGCAACAGTCTGATTTCCGTCCGTTTTAATTGCCTCGTGGACGCATTCATGTTGAGCTTGTTTGACACCGGATAGCTCCGCCGAAGATACGTGCAGTGACACAACGTAATAAGTTAAGACGTCCCTCCTCACATCTACCACCTTGCTTCACTCCATGTTCCTGTTTTGTCCTTCGTCCAGTCAATTTATTTCCCTTTTCTGTCACGACTGTCAGTCTTCGGAGGGCATTTCAGACGTTCTTCTCGCCCAGCAGCTTTGGCCACGGAACGCCTCGCGGTCGACCAAGGAAGAGCTGGAAAGACTATTGCGTAATCTCTCCAGCGTGTTCTGGGCCTATCCCGGGGCCTCGATTTGGTTGGACGTGCCCAGTGAGAAAACATCTCTAGGCCCCATGCAGGAGGCCTTCTGATCAGACGCCCAGCCCACCTCAGCTGGCCCCTTCCAGACTCCCTCTGGATGTCTGAGCTGAGCCCAGCCTCCCTACGGAGAAGCTCATTGAGACCCGGCTGCACCTCCAGATCCAGGTCATGAAAAGTCACCGACGTGATCATGACCAGGGAGGAACCCTGAGGGAGGCCAGCACCCACTGGACCGGAGCTAGTTACGTCTCGTGCATTGAAAGCGCCCCATCTTCTTCTGCTGCCGCGCCGTGTCAGTGTTCAGCTCATTAAGCTTCACTTGTTCGTCTGCAATTCCTTAAACACACACACACACACACACACGATGAAATACACACAGGAGCAGACACGATCACAGGGAGCCTATGCTGAACACGAGAGCGTGTGAACTGTGAACGCATCTGAATCCTCTGAATGGAGCATGAGGAGTTTGGGCAGACGTAGAAGTGGAGATTATTATTATTATTATTATTATTATTATTATTATTATTATTACCATGCATGTTCTATAATTCATTTAGTAGCCTCAGATTGTCTTTTTTATTTTTTTATATTGTCTGTCATTTGGGGTTTGCTTCTTCATGTTCCATAGAGCCGTAACTATTATGTTTTCTGGGAACGATGCTCCACTGATGAATTTTGTAAATTGTTAAGACACAAAGTTATGCTTTTGGGCTCAGACTCAGATGGGTTGTGCCCAACTATAAAACAAAAATGATGAATTATGGATGAGCAGTGCACTGATGAAATGCAGGGGTGAGTGCTGCTCAACACTGACGGCATTCTGAGATTATTTCAAACGAAATGTGAATCAGTTCGACTAATTTAGTAATAATAAAGCACTAGAAAGGACATTTCCATGACATTAGCATAGCCGGGTGGACCGAGCTGCAGACAGGACTCAGCCGCTGCATGTCATCATTGCAAATGTGTAGTTATAACTTTGATAATATGCTTTAATATGTGCTATCTTCATATTTCAAAGCGCCGGGATGAACTATGTATCGATACATATGATCAGCATTGCATAGCTCTGCGTGCACGAACGAACTCAAGTAACATCAGGCTTTCTTCACGTCTGCTTTCAGAACGGTTACAATTCTGCAATATCGTTTTACAGTTTGGCGGCTGATTATAGCACGATACATACATAATTAACAAGATAACAAAACTTGACATTTCTTTGGGATTTGTGAGCTCCAGATAAATGGTTGATATTCGTAGCGCTGGTGTGTTATTTGTGTTTCTGGTTCTTAACAGTTTTGCCTGCAGCGTTAATGTTTTGTCTCACCCAGAATGACCTTGGCAGCAACCAAGCTGTTAATATTTTTGCCTTTAAATCCCTTTTTATCGAGCGAGAGGACCTGCAGAGAACATGCGCAACATATTTTGTATTAATTATTGTGGTATTTTGAGCATAAATTATGTCTTTTGAATTTCTGAGGTCGCATTGAATACAAATTAGATCTTGTTTCTGATTTAGGGTCAAATATGAAAGTGACCAAAATCAGAATTGGAAAAGATCAGATTTCATGAGCTGTTAAAATGGTTGTGAAGAAAATATGGATAGAAAAATTTATTTTGGGCCACTTGCAGTTGTGAAAACAATATGATGATGATGATGATGATGATGATGATGATGATGATGATGATGATGATGATGATGATGATGATGATGTCATGAATTAGAGAAGTGAGAACAGGTCTTGTGGGGGCAGGGACAGGTGAAACTGGTCAGAGCAGAGTGCACACGCTCAAAACCGGCGGGGAAATACACAAAGACAGGAAGTAGGGTGGCAACGACCTGTCAATCACCTTTTAGCCCCGCCCTACAACTTCCCCTGCCTTATGGTCTGTTTGACAATAAATGGACCATCATTTACTAAATGATGGTCCATCAAACGTCTCTTTTGACCTGGTGGTCAGGAGAGAGAATGCAGCTTTAACACATGGAGCATAGACTTCTATACAACCAGAGGAGTCAAAAGTAGGTTTTGCAGAGATCCTATGCAGTTCAGTCCTGAACTGTATAGGATCTCTTTTCAAGGCGTCTGTCTGTACCATGTCACATCATTGCATCAAGCAAATCTGATAAAAGTCTCCCAGTGTGATGCAACTCTGCAAGGGAATGAGTCGGAAGTTTAAAGTGCTGGATTGATTGAAGTGATAATCAATTTGATAAGCGGGTGGTTGTGAAATCAATGGGAACAGCGAGCGCGTCTCTGTCATCAATTAGTTCCTACCTTTGTCGACACAAACCGTTCATCTTTAGCAGCTTATTGGTTGTGCTAGTAAGCATTTCATTTCCTACACACTTTTCTGAGTTAATCTGATTTCTAATTTCAATCAGAATGTAAGATATATGTAAATAACACTGTTCTTTTTTTCCTTTCATTTTTATGAAACTTTAATATACGCTCCATAGCCAAAAGTCTGCATCACATAAACAACGTATTGCACGTACTGACACATGGGACTGTTGACCATCGCATTGCTATCGATGCTGCTGATCAGGTCCGGCTTGCAGTCGGTTCACCAGGTTAGTCAGATCAATCACCAAATTCAGAGGAAGAACACATCATAATATAACAAATAAATAAATAAGTGCAGACATCCTTGTGGACCTGGCTTTGTGCACCGAGGGATCGCCATGTCGAAACAAGGAAGGTCTTCCTCGAACAATTGACATTTCAGTGCGACCGGACCGATCAGAGGGCGATCTGATATATTTTGGGGTCATCGGGGCGGCTGTGACTTTGTGGACGAACACATTTCATTTCCTATAAATTCTTTATTTGCTGTGTACTACCTGCAGTGGTAGTAGACGTGTTGTTATAGAACCGTATTGAAGAACGGCCTTAATTTCCTCTGAATTCTCCATTAAACAAAACCCCCGTTATTTAATTATTCAAAAGACTTCATTTTGAATCAGCGTGAATAGAGAAATGTTGTGTTTTCGTCGGCAGCGACTTACCAGGACTCAGACAGCCGGTCTCAGCTGTGCTCCAGTTTTCCTCATCTCTTCCCTTTGGAGGAAGTCCCTTGATAAATAGTCCAGATTGTGTCCACATGCTGCCCAAACCTCACCGAGATCCCAACTCCACCTCGGCACGCCGTCTGGCTGCGTCTGATCTGGGAACAGTTGACAGTTAATGAGTCCTGGCGTGATCGGATGACAAACGTCTCTTTGAACAGACGAGTTTGACCACGGCCAACGTTTGAAGTACGCCGTTGTCCTTACTGTCGCAGTGAGCCTTCTTCCCCTAAATTGGAATTATGATGCCGAACACAAACTAAAGTCAGGCCTTACATTCTATTCTTTGTTGGGATTTTTTGGGGTGGCGGCTGTTTTCTGTGTAATATAAAGAGATATCCAAAATCCAAAATGATTGAAATACCAAAGAAAAGGGTCTTCATGTAAGTACTTTTCTGGGGTTGTATTGTGTTTGCACACCAACGTCAGCCATCACACACAAGCACAACCGCCCGATCAACTCCACATGAAGCCGTGCTACGGGGCCGGACTTTGACCCTTTATAGCTCAGCAGGCCTGTTGGCAAAGTCCTGTTGATCACACACACGGAACAGTCTTTCCTCATGCGAGGACACATCCTCCCTACCGAGCGCAAACACAGAAACAAAGCAAGGGATTCTGAAAACACACACAGGCGCACACAAGGATACGTCCTCTGCTTCCTCTCGACCGAGGACGGCCCGGCTCGCTTTCTGGCTGCGGATCAGCTGATCAAATACTTGCTGGGTGGTGCGACGGGTGTCCCGCCCTTCAGCATCATTTATTTAAGGTCCTGCCTTGCACACACGCTCCCTTGCACCAGCTGGACTCATGCAGCGTCCCAAACACAGCGCCTGGAAGTGAGAGGTGAGACGAGTCCAAACAATACAGAAATGAAGCGACGTGGATACGACGGTCCAGTGTGGGCGTCTGTCAGCGGATCATCTGTTCAGTGATTACGACGAACAAAAGCAGCCATGTGCCACTGGGGCGAGTCTCGCTCCTTAAGTATTGACTGTGGTGAGTAATAGCAGGTAAGCAGCTTTTAATGAATACAAGCAACCGAGCTGCTTGTGTGAAGAGCAGCTGGGCGTCTCAGTCGGAGGCTAAAAGCTCCAACAACCAATCATTTAACTCTTCAACCATCACCATGTTTCTATCAAGACAAGACAATACATATGGCATGTGTGAGTTGATACTTTACAGCAAAACATAATACCTAATACATGTTATTGCCGTATTTAAATTATTTGTATTTATTTATAAATATTTTTTTATATAAATACATTTTATTTGTTTATATATATTATAAATAAATACATATATTTATATGATACATAAATATAATATATATTATTTATTTGTTGATGGAGCAGCAGAGGAAACGTTGGCCATTTTAACATTGAGGTCTATGGGGATTGACTCACTTTTGGAGCCAGCCTCAAGTGGCCATTTAAGGAGCTGCAGTTGGAGTCAGACGTAGTTGTGAGATGTCTATTCTAAGCACAAACATGAAGATAAAGTTTCCACCAAAATACAGCAGACTTGCTCTGCGGCCCCTCATTTGAATGAACATCCCACTTGTTTGCTTTTTGTCATGTCCATTGTTAACCAACACGACCAGCCGAGCAAAGCAAAGCAAGCATTTGCCGTGGGCAATGTATAATTACAACTAAGGTGGTAACTATGTTGATAAAAAAGGTCAACTGTGTTAGGGACAAAGGATGATAGAACCAGTTTAAGTTGGGAGTGTTTTTTTGGTCATAGTGGTTTTCTTTCAGCAGGTTTGGTAAAAGCCAATATAAACCTCAACTAGACACAAAGAAACAGAACAGAAGGTCGAGCAGCGGTTCAGACTCTAAAAGTTCTTCTTGAAATGAGTTTTGCTGATGTCTAGTGATGGATGCTCTAGAAAAGTGAGGGCAGTGGAAGCCCCAATTGTTTTTTTTTCAAATTCCAGTCCGACTGGGAAGAAATCTTGGTATTGGCACTATACTTTTGAGGTTACCCTGAGCGAGGCGAATAACCCCCACTTGCTTCATGGAAACCACTCAGTGTTTCACACTGAATGCTGTGGTGGTTCTGGGGAAACGGTGACAGAATGTGAATCAAATGGAAGCCAAGGAGCCGATATGCTGAGGAAAGAAACCCTGCGAGTAAACTTGAGTCAAAGTCCTCAGTAAAAACCCCGATGGTCATTCAACTGCAGCCATCTTTCCCTTTTCACTTCCGGAGTAAGGTTCCTGGTTCCTGACCTCAAACCCTTCAACAATCAGCATCGTTGTAAGTTGCTCGTGTTTGAATTCACGGGTTTTGTGTCAAAGCATCTTTTTGACCTCTTCCGACCAGAGGGGTCAGCTGTGCCAGAGTATGATAAGAATCAGCTGTATGGGACCATTTAGGCCCGAAGAAGATTTGAGCTAAATGCTAACTTCCTCACCGTTATTGACCATTCATTAATGTGACTGTGTTCACCATTTTAGTTTGTCATTAGTTTTGCAAAAATGTGGTCTTATACAAAAGTGTGGGACGAAATGAAATGGTGAACTGGTGATGGCGCCTGATGGAAAATCAGAGGGTCGAAGTTCCAATTCAATCTGTTAGAGCCACACATGGCTGTACCAAAATCTATTGTTATGAATTTGTGAAAGAAATTGATCTGCTGATAAATGTATCTCTTCATCATTTATGTTCTCAGGTCCTTTAATATCTATAACGCACTTCCTAGAATTCCATCCGACCGCCGTCAACGTATTTCATTCTGAACCTCAAAGGTTTAGAGAGAATCAACCCAAGTCAGTAGGATTCATCCTCTGGGGACCACGAGGGCCCCTACATGGTAATCCTCAATCCTCAAAGTGCTGGGCCAGCAGCACCAGCGTGGCTAAAGGAGCGTCTGACAGTTATTGTTATGAACGGCAGTACTTCTGCGCCACGGTTTGTTCCCACTGTGCTCTCAGAAGAAAACAGCGGCGCTGTGTTCGTAGCTAACTGCCCCCAAAGGAAGGCAGTTGCATCATTCCAGTGCTGTAAAACGCTCCACTGGTCCAAACAGGGGGAGGCCGTTTCCAGGAGCATTTACAACAACGTTCCTGATTGAGAATAAGCCATTCAAATTAATAATGCATGTTTTTATGGAGATTGTATGAAAGAATCTCTTTAACGTCCAGCAGCGCGACCAATATATGACCCATAATGCATTGTGTTCAGTAAACAACATGTATTCAAGTATATATTATTAATGAAACATATTTAGTATGAACATTTTACTTTTGCTATCAAGTTATTAATTGTGATTATTGTGATGATATATGTGATGCATGTTATATCGACATGCACCGGTTCTAAAACTGAGGGACTTTAAATTCTGTGTTCTTTGTAAATAGGTTCAACTGAATAAATCAAGCCCTGGTGAGCTTCCAGACTGCGCTCCTCCTTATCTTTATGCTGATTAAGAAGTGTGTTTTATGCCATCGGTCATTCCAATAAAGAGGTGTTTAATTTGATTCAAGTCGGAGGCATCTGTGTATTTATCAGGTTCTCTGATTCTCCAACGGCTTCATGCAAAGGCAAGACACACACACACACACACACACACACACACACACACACACACACACACACCTACATTAGCATACACATTGCCACCACCAAGTTGGGCTTAATTGAAAAGCATCTTTTAAGAATGTTTAGAAGCGCCTGTTAGCCCGGGAGAGGAGAAAGGGCTTCTACATTATTCAGGGCACTTGGCTTTTCAAATGCTACACTTGAGTCCCGTTTTACAGTCTTTATCTCCTCGTGCTTTAGAGTGTGTGTTTTTCTGGCCTTGTGTGTGTCTGTCAGGCTAATTCTTTTTCATTTAAATTTCCACTTTACAGAGTTGTCATCAGGACTTGAAAGGAGTCTGCCGAGTAGCCGTACGTCTCGTATTAGTTTAGATGTCTCAAACAGATAATCGAGCACTTTTAAGCTGACTGAGATGTGCAGAGTTGCATGTTTCAGGTTGTTTTGCACGGCATGCTGAGTTACGGCGGTGTCAAACCCATGTGCTCGTGCTGTTGACTTTTCAAATCTGCTACCAGCAGCTGATGCTCCTGCAGGCTAAAAAGTCTATTTGCATGAGCACATAGCTTAATACAGATCACTGGTAAACCAATCCCCCCACAGGGGCGAAGACTAAGCGATTGCTATATCAAACTTTAAATCATAGCTTGTTTTATGAAAAAACTGCTGTATTTGAATGTATTGAACACCATAAGTAATATACAAGTGAAATATATGGTTTGGCACATGAGAAAATTCAAATATCACAGATTTGCGCAAATGTGCGCAAATGCAAACTTTGGAGACCTCGTCTGAATGTTCTCTGTTCTAAACCCTCTCTAACTTTGTCCTGCTTCACTTCATCAAAGTCAACCTTTGCAGAGAGAATGTTCACATATTGTGTTATGATTTGGGTTAGAGAATGTTCACATATTGTCTTATGATTTGGGTTAGAGAATGTTCACATATTGTCTTATGATTTGGGTTAGAGAATGTTCACATATTGAGCTATGATTTGGGTTAGAGAATGTTCATATATTGTCTTATAATTTGGGTTAGTGAATGTTCATATATTGTCTTATAATTTGGGTTAGTGAATGTTCACATATTGTCTTATGATTTGGGTTAGAGAATGTTCACATATTGTGCTATGATTTGGGTTAGAGATCCTGAAAGTGATTTTTTATAGGCGGACCTGAAACCTTTTCATTTTTTTCTGTGTGTCATCTTCATTTACTCTTAACCAGTAACATATAGACTGATATTTACACATCTGAACAACATCTCACATATGTACCTTTTATTATAACACCAACATTATTCAAATAGCACTAGTGGTTGCAGAGATACACCCTTTTTAGTTTGGGGATGACATTTTCGAGCAGAGGCCTACAAATAGGTTGCTTTTCTATTGGTTAAAGAAATGGAAAAGGGGGAAAGGCAAAGACAGGCATAAATCTGGGCCACTTTTCAGGACTGCCAACCAGGAGATGAACCCACCAACATGAGGACTCTCTTGGACATCAAGTCCTTGTGTGTGACACGGCTTCTCATTCTCATGTATGAGTTCCCAGATGAATGGAGTCAATCCTTCGGATTGGCCCGATGTAATGAACATGTGATTCTGTAATCAAACTGTCCTGTAGGGGGAGAAACTGACTTGTGATCAAATACTAAGTAAATATGAGATAATACTTCAAACCAGCAAGTAGACTTTCATATCTTTATGGTCGGGCAATAACAAATAGATCAAAGCTAGATTTATAACATTGGGGTTCAAATTTGATTAAAAACATTCTAAACTAATAATATTATTGTATTATTTGTAGAGTTAAATCCAATGGTCGCTGCGTAGGATTGTTTCCAACTCATATCTTATATTATTTATTATATCCTCTTTTTTCTTCTTAATTTGGTGTGTATTAGTCTCTTCAACTTCTTTCAATGTCTGTCTTGTTTTCTTCTTGTCAATCATTTGAAGTGCATTTGATTAGTTTGGAAGGTTATTTATACATAATGGCGGTTTGATTAATTGAATAACTCCACAGCGTTGGATGAATCTAAAAGTAAAAAAAATATAGAAAAAAAGATAGATTTAATCAGTTAAAAAACCCACAACGTAATTGTATCCAATGACATATTCGGGTGTCCTTCCTGCATTTGGGAGCTGTAATGGTGATGCTTTTAGTTTTATGTTGGACAAAGCCAGACTGAGAAACCTTGAGTTGAAAGCCAATGTTGTAGAATCACTTTGGGGGATTGTGGTTGTTTGGGTTACTTAAGATGATGATGAATTTGACCCTCGGCATGTTGAACTTGTGGTGTAGTACCGGTCTCCAAAAGCACCACAATAATTGCGTCAGACCGTCCCACAAGGATTGTATTGAAACCACTGGTGTATCGGGTCCAGCGGGATGGAAGGTGGTATTGGATTTGTTGCACAGCTTTCAAAGCTTCCTCCAGTGACCCGATCGTGCTGTTCCAATTCAAACAACTTTTGCTGAAAACGCTCCATCACCAAAATGAGGTGTGATTATCTTCCCCGGTAGCAATCTCAGACTAAATGCTCTTTGGGCGGGCAGCAGGTACGCAGCTGTGTCCGTTTAAATTCGGCAGGAAATAGAAAGTTGGCGATCCATCAACACAATATTCCAAATCTGGGGGGAAATAAAACACAAGTTGTAGAATGTAGATTGTGTCCTGTCCGTACTGCACCGACACAAAGTAATGCACTTTAACGTATACAAACTACACAATGGAAATGTGTGTGTGTAGTCCACGTAACTGTGAGTCAGGAAACGTGAAAGAGCATCAAATACCAGGTAGGGAGGAGGTCAGGGAGGACGGGCGGCTCCAAAAACACCCAACCTTCACCCCAGAGGACGCCCAGAAGCCAGAGTTGACTTCCTCACTGAAGTAACGCCACTTCCCTAATATTTAAACCCAAAACCCAATTTTCTCCTAAACCGTAACAAAGTAGCAATAAAGTAAAATGACTTTGCGTAAGATATGGGGCGGGGCCTCATGCTACCGGCGGGATCATGGGTCTGCAACAATGGCGGCAACGAACCCCGCCTCGTTCACCACACATACCGTGGACGGGTGTGACTGTGTGCCGTGTCATCACAGTTCATATCTGTTGCACAAATATATTCACATATCAAGCCTCTCGAAGCGCACTAGATTGATGCGCTTAGCTTTCATTTGACCTGCCTGAAGCCCCGATTTGCTTGTAAGACTTATTGGAATAATTTCACGAGGGAATGCATTTCATCTGACAGCTGGATCGTGGAGCTGGTGCATTAGCATGATCACCATAAGCCACGACTGAAATCTCCTCCTGCTGCCAGAGGCACGAGACCCCGGCTGCATTGTTAGCAGCCGTGCAGGTTTACCAGCTGTCAGTCAGTCAGACCCGCTTTCTCCCAACTCAGCTTCCCTCATCCGCCGAAGATCCTGCCCTCTTTGTACTGCACTGTGAGTGATCGACACCTTATTGCCCCGAACACATGCCAGCACACATCTCTTGCCCTCCGCTGGCTCTACTCGGGTTTAAAGGAAAGGCACAGTGCATTTCAATATACTATATATCAGGGCTACTAATTGGCTGAAGCCATCTTCTTGAGGCATCTCCGACCAGCTGGATGCTTTGAATGCCCGTGTGCACGACACAGCCCCATCGTGGTGTTGTCGTAGCCACATCGCTATGTCTGCTGCAGAGGTCCAAGCCTTCACGGCTGCCAGTAGCACAAGACTTTGGCTCTCTCCGTTTCTCTCACGCAGTTCCAAAGTAGTTTCGTTTGACTTGAACCTTCCTGTTTGGTACCCCAGAAAAAACTGTTTCAGATCCACTGAAGACATTGGCTCTGAATATGAAGGTTTTGAAAAAGCTAAACGGACTGCACTTACACAGACAGACCAAGTGGTTCACAACAGGTCATTCACAAGTTCACCGACATCGACGGTGTCGCTTTTCCACCGGGGTCTTGCTCAAGGACTTGCTGTTTTGCAGCAAGGTGACAGGATGCAGGTAAACCCAACCAGTTGGCGGTCTGAGTCGGTGAGGCAACGACGACTTAGGAAGTGTCATGTCTTGCCAAATGGTGAGAATGGGCCATAGGTCCACTTCACAAATTATCTCTCAAAGTTTCTGATCGTTAACTCTCGTCAGGTATGTGTCAACTTCAGCAAACACTCTTCATCTCTCTTTGGGTTTCCCCCATTGTTGCCCTGGCTCTTCATCTTGCAACCTGAAGCAACATAAGTCCATTCTGTTCCATTCTATATGGAGGAAATGAATGAGCGCAGCTGTGTCCCTCGTCCCAACTGAACCCAAGGTTTTTTTGTTGTTGGGGGTGGTGGTGGGGGTTTCCACATTGTGAGTTATGACGCCGCAATGCTTTGGCTCGGCACGCGGTATCCGCATCCGGACACCGAGGCTGCCAACGCAGCAGCGACAGCAAAACCTTCATCACCACGATATGAATCAAGTGTAAGAAAGAGCATCCGTGTGAAAGCGCCTCGAGGGAAGGGAAGCGAAGCAGCTGACGCTGAATGCTGCGTCAGAACCATCGCTGATCTTACCCCCGGATCCGGAGTCCTGCATGACCCCACAAGCTAGCATCAGCACAGTCGTCTCATTGCGGTTCCCTCGGGCCCTCTGTGGATCATGCTTACTGGGAATGAATGGCGCTCCATCTGTTACATCTGTCCTCATCCATTTTTCTTCTGTTTTCCTTTCAATATGTTCCCATGCATGTGTGTGTGTGTGTGTGTGTGTGTGTGTGTGTGTGTGTGTGTGTGTGTGTGTGTGTGTAATTTGCACGAAACCACTGGGCCCATCCCCCTCTGTACACGATAATCTCAAAGAGGTACTTGGAGCCAAGCAGGAGCTGCACAACAGTTGCAAAAAAGGAAGCACTGCATCGCCCGAGCCAAGAAAGGGTGATACTGTTTGTGTGTGTGTGTGTGTGTGTGTGTGTGTGTGTGTGTGTGTGTCGGCTGATGCCAGCGTGCCTGTCTGCTTCCTTGGCACGGCTCCGGTGGACCCTCCTCCACTCCTGTTCTCACCGGTGTTGAGCCAGCAGCGAGGCTCTTCTCAGCCTCATGAAGTCTCGGTGATGACTTCCTGGCAGCCGCCCGTCATCACGGTTTGATCCCTAGTTTTGCGGCCGGGTTGAATCCCGCCAGGACACGGTTTTGCTCTTTGTAACAAATCCTCTTCAAAGTGAAGGTGCTCTTGAGCTCCGTGGAGACGATGTCCGATAGCAACGAGCGTCTGAGTTATTATCACTGTCGTCTAGCAAGTTTCTTTAATTCATGAATGTGATCTAACAAAGGTAAAGGGCAAATATTAACCATATCTGCTGTTTATTTTGCTTGTAATTGGGATGAAGTAAACATCTGTTGAGTATTTTAACGTAAAATTGTTTGATTGTGTGTAATAAAAAATTTAAAAAAATGCGGCGGAGCCACTAGACTCACAAACACTGGCTGAATAACACAAATATGATGTGTTAGCTTTCTGTTAGCATCTCTTGTGTTAGCTTTCTGTTAGCATCTCTTGTGTTAGCTTTCTGTTAGTATCTCTTGTGTTAGCTTTCTGTTAGCATCTCTTGTGTTAGCTTTCTGTTAGTATCTCTTGTGTTAGTTTTTTGTTAGCATCTCTTGTGTTAGCTTTCTGTTAGTATCTCTTGTGTTAGCTTTCTGTTAGCATCTCTTATGTTAGCCTTATGTTAGCATCTCTTGTGTTAGCTTCATGTTACCATCTCTTGTGTTAGCTTTCTGTTAGCATCTATTGTGTTAGCTTTCTGTTAGCATCTCTTGTGTTAGCTTCATGTTACCATCTCTTGTGTTAGCTTTCTGTTAGCATCTCTTGTGTTAGCGGGTCGGTTTTGACCCATGTCTTAAGTCTGGATACCTCCATTTCAATAAAAACATTGTCACGCCCAGACCTTCTGGGTAGTTCTGTGTTCTCTGTCTGGTTCTGTTGTGTCGTCTGTCACTCACCTTGTTTCTCGTTCCAGACTCCACCTTCCTGTGTGATTGCAAGCCCCGCCCTCATTGTTTCCACCTGTGCCTCGTTCCCCTGTGTATTTAGTCTGTGTCAAACCCCTTGTTCGGTGCCAGTTGGTCTCTAAATGTTTTGTGAGCAGAGCAGTCATTTTTCGCTGTGTGCTTTTCCGTGTTTGACCATTTTTCGTTCACTCGTGAGTTTTCCCGCCGCTTTTGATACGTCTTCCTCCCCGGACGGATTACCTGTGCACCGAACCGTGACCGGATTAAACACTTTGTTTTCTACACCTGGCTGCTGCGCCTCAGTCTGCTTGTGTGCCGGATCACCGTGGTTCCAGTTCCTTCACAAAAATGGTCAAATGAACCTCAAGAGAATCATGTAAATAAATAAAAGGTTGTTGTGTTACCTGACTATTACTGAGCGGTATTAGAACACATCTCTTAAATACATTAGTTATGTATTTTTTAATATTAACTATAGTAACATCTATGGTGTTACGGGTCAATTTCGACCCATATATATTTACTTCAATAAAAAGGCTAAAGTATTTTTTTCAGCAATAGAACTTTAATACAAAAACAAAATGAAAAGCAGAACAAGTCATAACACAACATATAGATTTACAAGGTCAAACAAACAACAACCAATCAAGCAAATCGTATTTTCATAAACCTGTAGTGACTGTGATTTCATAATTCACCCTTGTTCTTAGTGTGGTTCTATACACCGTTGTTTCATGCAGTTATTCAAGTAATGTGTTATACACGTAGCTATCACTGTTCCGGGATCGCGGTCCCTTTAAGAGTTCGACTGTGGTTGATGACGTATGTGCCAATGCTTGTTAGGATAGAGGGCAGCGCCATCTTGTGTTGTTGCTACGACATGTAAAATAAACGAGACACGACTTGTGTTCTCAACTGAAGGAATTGCCTTTTACTTTTAAATGCACGTTCCTCAAACCGACCTTAACAACACAAAGGTCATCATTTCAACCAGAGCGTTTTATAATTTAGTGAAACATTGTTTTATTTAGTTGAAATAGAGGTTCCTGACAAAGTCAAAAAGCCTTGATGCAATAAACACATGTATGTGGTTCTTTTATGCGTTTAAAACCTAAAACAGGTCGAACCCGAACACAAGAGGAAGGCTAAACTATGGGTCAATGAGTTTTTATAAGAAGACACACTGTTGCAATGCTCTCTATGGAACGCTACGTCTTTCATCTCTACTTCACAAGTCCTCAGACTTGAATGTCAGTCATCGTTTTACTTATTGCTCTCATCCCTTTCAACCTGTCCGTCCATCTTGCCCTCCGTTCTGTTGTTTTTTTCTCCATTTGTCTGTCCTCCGCTCCACCTGTTTATTTGTTGGCCTCTATCTCTCCATCCCTCCATCGCTCCATGGTTAATCCACTCCTTTTATCTCGTTCCTCACTCTCTCATCCTCTCTCCAGCTTTTTTCTTCACTTTCCCTCTTCCTCCTGGCTCATGCTTCTGTCTTTCTGTTCCCTTCATCCCTCTCTCTCTCTCTCTCTCTCTCTCTGTCTCTCTCTCTCTGTCAGTATTTTGGACACCGACCACAAAGGGCTTAGTGCTGGGACGGATCTAGAAACCATCAGTTGCATAGCGAGAGCCAATGATGGCAGCTCTTCCCAGAAGGCTTATTCTTTCTATCCTTCCTCTCTCTCCTTTTTTCCTACAGCTTCTTGCTGTTCTTTTTGTGTCATTTTATTATTATACCTCATTTTAGAAGTTAGACATTGTGCTGCATGCTCGGTGAACGCTAAATAAAAGATACAGCAGAAGGTGACAACCACAGCTTTTAAGTACAACGTAAAACTTTCTGTCACGATTAATGTCTGACGAGTGTTTTTCTCTTTTGTTCTAATTATGATGTTTCTGTAGGTCCTGCTTTTGTCTTCATGTTCAGCCATATTAACATATTTATTCTTCCGTGTTTCCCACCCTCTTGGAAGGCCGTGTTGCACACCAAAACCTCATAGATATCTACTATTAAGATAGTACATTTTTGTAAATGTTTGTTTCAATATGCAAATTATGTTTTTAACCCTAATTTTTGGAAAGTTTTGGAGAAATCCCCAAAATGTAAACGGACAAAGTTGTAAAATAAACTGCTGTTTGTTTATTTTGGATGAAAGTTGAGCAAAACCGCCCACAATTCCCTCCATTAAAAGCAATGTGTTTGCCTGGGTGTTGCTTAAAGCCCTTTGCTGGTGTGCTGTAAACACATTATGCATCACAGAGTAGCACTCTGCAGCTCCTTCAGGTCACATGTCCATATGTGTGTGTGTGTGTGCACGGCCGTGTTTTAGTGGTCTTGTGGGGACTTCATTCTGTTAACAGTCACATTCCCTTCACTAATGGGGACAAGATGCCAAACCATCACACATATCGTCACATTTCAGAGGAGACTGGGTTCAAGGTGAGGGTTATGAATAAAGAGGCAGCGGTTATGGGTATGGTACGTCCAATATCTCCAAAAAAACACTCAACTGTGTAGTTGCTTTGGTCTCTTTGTGTTGGTTTTGCACCTTTTCAGTCATTTTGATTCACTTTGTTGTGTCTTTATTTGCAGATGGTTTATATCTTGTTGTCGTTGTTTGAGTCTCTTTGTAGCCGTTCTGTTTCTTCGTGGTCATTTTGAGTCCCTCCCTGATTGGCACGTTGCTTATTTTGAGTGGCATGTTCTAGGTGAAAGCCAGGGGGCCCCTGACACGTTGGGCCCCTGACACGTTGGGCCCCTGACACGTTGGGCCCCTGACACGTTGGGCCCCTGACACGTTGGGCCCTTGACATGTTGAGTTTTTCGTGATCCGATGTCTTGTGTACAGAGTAGGCATGTCAGTAATTCATCCAAGGTTGAACATATGCTTCCCACTCCACATGTAAAGGTATAATCTCTTTCCCTCTCTCTCCCAAAGTTGCCAGAGCAGCATCTTTTCTGTTGCGTTGTTGTTCTCATGTTGCTGATCTCTGCACATTGCGTGTCTTTATCGGCTCGTGTGTCCGTGTGTTGCCTCGTGTGGAAGACGTGCTGATCTGCACACATTGAGACTCAATACAGGAATCAAGTCAACTTCACATGATGTTTACCTCGAAAGTCTCCGTGAGAGTCTCTGCCTCCTCGGCTCGCCTTTAAAAATCACTCTCAGTGCTTTGAATTAACACATCGAGAGAGGGTTTGATTTAGCATGTATTTATTCAGAGCGGCAGTTAAAAACTAAATAAAAAGCACCCAGGGGAGAGAGACCAACACTCTGGGAAGACGAGCTGAGTGGAGCTCGAGGGGGAAAAGGAGGAAGATAATTCGCAGAAGAAATGAGGTAAAGTGAGCATATATTTCAATAATCTGTTTTATATATTGTTTAATTTATTGGGCCATTTTTATTAACCTTTTTTTTTATGGTGTCGGACTATTTTTTTTTACATTCTCAGATTATTTTTTTTTATCAAATTTACAAATTCTGCGTTCAAATTGATTTAAAGTATCCATGTCTCCATGTTCTGCCTCTGATCCGTGAGGCAGATGAAGAAAGAGGAAGCGCTCCCCGGGCCGGAGAAGATAAATAACAGACCATAATAATAATAAACCCCCAGCACCTCCTTTGAATATATGATACATTTAAATGAAATAATTACAACGGTGAGAACAGACTTATACATTTTATATTGAGTTTAAATTACACATGAAACATGAGGATAGATCATATACTGTGTGTGTATGTACGTATGTATGTATGTATATATAATCTCAGACTAGGAAATAAATAAAGTATTTCAGATAGCCTGCAACCTAAAATGCATTAACTTCGACTTAATCCTACAATATTCCAGTGAGGTAAATGTAGACGTTGAACCCCGGAGGTCTGGATGCAGCGGCTGAACAGGCTTCCCTTGAGCAAGGCGGCCATGTTGGTTTGTGTCTCCTCTCCCTCATCGCGTGCCGCTCTTGATGGAAATGTGCTCCTTCAAATCCTGCATGTTCAAAATG
>NC_136593.1:1723297-1810797 GCF_910589615.1 Taurulus bubalis | reverse complement strand
TTTCATCGGAGAGCCTGTTTAATCAGCTCCCGTGGAGTCAGCGCCACGGGAGCTGATCATTCCATATCCATGAATTATACGCGGCGCTGAAGTTTCCTCCTCCGCGGTGAGAAAAGTGCCGCCGTTTGTTTTAATGCCGTGCCGTCAATCCTGCTGCAGTATAGGTGACACCTTTTTCCTAAGTGCTGCACGTAACTTTGGAATGAAACTGATCCTCGGGTTCACGAGGGGGTGTAACGGGGTGTGTGCATAGGGGGTTTGAGGATAGCACTTTATTTAGTGCTTTTTGCTCTAGATCAGTTCTCTGGGAGCCCGCCAATGACTGCAGGGCTTGAACAACACGTTAAAGGAATGTCTAAAGAGGAGCGCTGGCAGGACTCAAATACTCGCAGGGCTAAAGAAGAGAAAAAAGCTTCTGTTCCTAAAGCCGCTTTTGATTCATAGAAGCACATTTTTTATCTTTAGCTGTGAGCAAAGACCCAGCTCATCAAGGCGTGAGTAAACACAGCTGATTGACTCCTTCACTCCTGGGCTCCGTCGCTCTTCTGGCAACGAGGAGGATGTTTAAGATGTATATCATATTTATGTGCGAGGAACAGTGGCATATCAAAGGGCTGTCGGTTTGAGTTTCACAGAGATCTTTCTTTAATAAAGGGACTGAAGTATGCAGCGATTAGACAGAGTGTTAATGTCCCTTCTTTGATCTTGGAGTTAAGATGAGTTCTTAAGAATTTCAACACATCAAGCCAGGACACAGACTATTTGGTTATTAATCTACACACTTGTACACTTTGCAGACAAGTGAAAAACTTTTTCTGCTCCAAGATCCAAACCCCGGAGATCAGCTCGGCACCCTCAGAAAGTCTGGTTGTTATTTTTTCCGGGCATAGCCGGCCTGTTTTCACATGCGATGCTTCATGATGCTCCAGCCAGCATCCATGGTTCCACAGTCCCCGCGAAGATCACTGGGCATTTCCCATCCAAGTCTCCACAGAGGTTTTTGACTACCATGAGTCGTTTTCTGGTTCAACCAGAGACCGGCATGGTCAGTAGTCGACCTGGCATCAAGCTCAACCTGTGGCTCCTTCTCTCACTCCCCCAATCGGGCCCCAACGTCTGTGGCTTCTGGCCCTCAGGCCTTTCCCAAGCTTCCAACCTGAAGAGACAGTTAACGTGGAGACGGTCATCCAAAACCAGTGTGCCTGAGACAAACCCGCCCTATGAGAAAGGAAAAGACAATCGACCCCTGCGGTCACCGTCCCTGAGCTGGAGAACTTTAACGTTACAAAACAATGATCTGATCTCAGGACTGGTTCAAGGGTTCATAAGATGTTTGACTGCTTTGCCAGAAGCGTCATTCGTTTGCAATACTTCACAATCTGCACTGAAGGAGCCCGAGATAGTTGATCCATTACTGAAAAAAAAGGTGAAGGAATCATGATTGGTCCATCTGTTAAATCCTCCCAAAATAGTCCTACAGGTATAGTTAGCTGTAAATATTATAGGAAATAGCGCCTCATCATTGATGCATCTGACCCTCCCAATGACCAAAGCATCGATAGTGTCATCCTTTGGCATCCTTCTCCCTGTTTTATGCATCTGTGGATGATGTCATTAAGTTTATTAGGAACCCAAGGCAGATTTCACAGACATTTTCAAAGTAATGCCTTCACACACCTTCACAAAGGCATCTATGGAGAGATGAAATGTGTTTCTCAGTTGGGTTCACCTTTGGTTGTCACCGCAGAAATATTCAATACTTTGTCAGAGGCGCTTTGCTGGATTCTTCTCAAATAACCGTGAGGTACCTTTTGTGCTTCATCTCTGAGATGATTTTCTGACAGAGGACGATCCAAATTCCAAACCCAGATCGATAAATCTCTGCTCTCTCACATGCTCTTTGTGTAACTGGGCATCCCTCTATCTGAAGGTAAAAGCGTTAGATGTGCAACTTGGTGCGAGCCTCCCTGCCCCCTGAAGAATGTCCATCGCGTTAGAGGTCCTGAGGAAGGCACAGGAGGCCGTCGCGATTTCAAAAAAGAGAATGGCTTTCTTTGTTCGGGAATCATATTTTTTGCGATGCGTGTTATTCCCCAAGGACGCTCCTTCACACCAGCTGATGTACGGCCAGAAGAACGATGATCTGTGGCAGCTCGCACTTCTTCTTTTTGCTCTAATGGAAATGTACCCAATTATTAGAGGTTGTCTTCTGCTAATACACATCAGTTTCCTTAACAAAGGGCGCTCCTTAGTTCCATGTATTAATGGACTGTAAGGCACCTTAATTGGTCCTCATGGGTAACTCATATTCCAGGCTTTAAAAATAAAATCGCTGATTCTTTGTCCCGGTTTGAACTTCCGAAATTTGGCCAACTGTGGCCAGAGGCGGCGCCATCCAGCCGGATCCATATTAAACATAACCCTGCAAAACTATATGCGATCTGGCTCCACTAAACATAAAAAATATATTCATGATTCATGCAAAATTTCCATCATAGGTGCCTTGTTGTTCACCGTTTGCAGCCGTCCTCCATTGAAGGACTTGTCGCAGGTATGCAATCCCAGCTGAGCTGAGGAAACCTGCATGGAAACCCATCTATTCGTGATTAGAAACCACAAGGCGACAATATTAGTCTCCTACTCCTGCAGTATTATACATATTTAAGGAATGGGTGCTTTTGGTCCTCATGCAGACTCACTATGAGAATCAGTTTTCCTCACAGCTTGTCATGGGTTTCTCAGAGGTGGAGAGTTCCTTATAACTGACGTAACAATCAACCCTCAGTGCTTCTCTATACTCTGAGACCGACAGGTTTAGGAAAGGGACGTCAACTTTTAACTTAACTTTCTGTCCTCTTGTCTCCTCTGACTCCCTCTCGACCTCGAGCCAGCCAGCGAGAGCCTCCCTCTGTCACAGAGGAGGGAAACCCATATCCCGAGCTTAATTTGCCACTTGCCTTTGCCTCCTCCTGCCGGTCCCGGAGGGCTCCGGAGGGCTGCTGGATCTCTCTGCACAGTAGCAGCATTAGCTGCAGCTTCCTGTCCGGGTGTTCAAGGCCAGATGGGCCGATTGGTCTTCATCCGCCTGACATCGTTACCGCCGGCACGAGGCTCGAGCCGCCCTGGAGCAGCCTCACTGCTTGTCCTTTTTAAGTCTAATTGGGGCGTCCTTACTGCAATGCAGATCCAGTGTGTTGGACAAAGTGGTCCTGACAGGAATTAAAAACATGCAATCGTCCAGAAAAAAACTCAAACCGACGGAGTGTGAATGCATCGCAAGAACTCCTGTTATACTCAAAAAGGGTTTTGATATTTACTGTAAATGTGATCTGACTTGAGACGGTCATGCAGACGTCATGCACAGATCATCCCGTGCTTTAGCGACAGTCGACTCGGACCACACGCCGGCCTTTTTGTGGCAGAGAAGAGTCCAGCCGACAGATTTTAAGACAGAATGATAACAAAAGTATCCTGATATCAGCATTCCCACCAACAAGCATCGCATTCGCCCCTCTGCTATTCATTATGGGCGACTATATATCTGTTTTGACAATATATATCTCCTCACTGGGAACAATTGGAAAAAGTTTCAGAAATGTAGTTTTTGCAATTGCAAAGATATCAGTATTTGAAGCCTTTTAACTCGCTTCATAATGTACATGATGTCCTTTACAGCGATACATATCTCTCCTTTCAGTAAGGCAACTTGTGCTAATGTTTCACTTCTTGTAAGTCACAATGAGTCCTTTAATCACCAAGTAGGGTCACATTAATACTCCGATTCATGCCCCCGCTCTTCTTTCATATTTCATCTTTAACTGACCCTCAAACCCTCATTACTGTCAGGAAGTGGGGATGTCTGTGCAAGGCCACAGCAATAACACTTCCATGTTTGCCTCTGCAGCGAGCTTCAGCCGCATCGTGCCAAGTCTCATCTCCCCGATGCCGAGCCGTCCCGCGTACTTCATCAGGACGTGCGCCGAGAAGCGGTCGATGAATCCCGCCGAGAAATAATCACAGACTTCGCGATTAGTTTAGTGAAATTGAATCATCTAGATTGAATTCTCACTCTGCACAGAGGTTGTTTTTTTGTGCTGTGATCTCCTGGCGCTGATGTGGTGTCTTGGCTCCGGGACAGCAGGAAGGGGTCCGGACAGCTGCTCCGTCTGCAACCAACCAATGTGTGCGCAGGACCAGACTAACTAAGTGCTGGTTCCAAGAGGAAGGGAAAAAAGGAAAGGGGGAAATAAAGGTCCGTGCAGAGCATCCAGAGCATCCAGAGCGTCCAGAGCGTCCAGAGCGTCCAGAGCGTCCCGTAAGCAGCATCAGAGCCGCTGCTGCAGTGCGAGGGGCGCCAGGCAAACAACGGCTGCTGGTTCCCTCTGAACATCTTTCACTCTTACTAAAGGTTATTGAAACAGGCTGTTGAACATAGTCGTCAAGGAATCTGTGTGTGTGTGTGTGTGTGTGTGTGTGTGTGTGTGTGTGTGTGTGTGTGTGTGTGTGTGTGTGTGTGTGTGTGTGTGTGTGTGTGTGTGGTTCATTGGATCTGCTTCACGCTTGGTGGGTGTGTTGCTGAGGACCCAAGGTGGTGCTTTCTCAAATTTGTTGCAATTTTAGACATATTCAACATTAATAACAATATAATTTAAATAACAATGCAAACGTTGCTCATTGACGGAAGTCCACTTTTCACTTTATTTCATTTTTTTTGTTTTGTTCTTTCTCCTTTTCTTTTGTATAATATCTTTAATATCTTTCACACTTGGAGAATAAAACTTGTCTTGGTGACTAACTGGTGCACGCCAGAGTTTAGACTGGCCCTTTAAATATGCATTGTGCAATTACACATAAATATCCAGATCTTGTAAAACAAAGAACAGGACTCGCCTCAGACCAACAGTCACGTGAAACTTTGCCTGAACACGGAGCCGAGAGGAGAGGCTGTAAAGACGTCTCATTGCATCGCACATGGAGCCGCCATTCTTTCCCCAACAATGTCAACGTACATTATATATATATATATATATATATATATATATATATATATATATATATATATATATATATATATATATATATATATAGACTCCATTGGTGGCCAATCTTTGTAAAACAAATTATCAACGATTTTTTGGGGGTTTTGCGTCATTGTAACTCTGTTATTCTGCACAAAAGACATTTTGGGAATTTTGGAGTGGTGGTTGTTCTGTTTCCATCGAGGCGTCGCAGTGAAAGTCAAAGCCAGAGAGAGAAAGATGTGACGGGAGAGAAAGAACGCCCAGAAACGTATTTGGTGTTCGGAGGATTTGTTCCAACATAATCAGAGCTCACAAACACTGACGATGGTCGAGCGGTAAACTCGTGACCTTCAGGTCCTCCTTATGTGCGTGAGCTGGTCTCAGATAACCTTTTTCCCCCTCAAATTTTTAAGGGGATCAGACCCCAACATGGCCTCCAGTCATGTGGGTAAATCTCATTAAAGCCGTTTGAGCTGCATCCGCCGCCCCGCGATCAGAGAGAACATCAAAGTGTCATTTGGGGGAAACGGCAGGATCTTTCCTCTCAAAGTTGAGAAGTATTTTTGGAAACAGTTTTTCAAAGGAATGTTAAGTGAACGGCTTAGGGTTGGAGTTAGAAATGAACCGTCGGTTCTGGGCGAGATTTATTGCACTGAATGTACCGCCCTGTGGCGACAGCGGCATTATTGATATGAGATGGAGAACGATCTGCCGACCAGAGTGCAATATCCCAATTTGTCCAAGATGATCAACGTCATTCAGGAGTAGAAGACAACAGGATGCTGTCAGACATCTAACTGGGGAAACGCTTTGTTCCGTTCCCCTCCAGCGGGATGTGAAACCAACATGGGTCACGTCCGGCTCGGGACTCGCTTCATCAGAATCACGGTCAAAAGTCATTGTTTGCCAGGAACGTTGAAAGGTGCATAACACAGGGTTCATACGCTCATGGAAAAACTGGAAGAGTCATGGAGTTTTAAAATGGTTATTTCCAGGCCTGGAAAAGTCCTTGAAAAATATAAAACTCCAAAAGTGTAGTAAAAGTCATGTAAATGTGTTATATTCATGTGTTCATGACGTTCATCTACGCTGAGTTTGAAATAATGAATATGCTTTTAAAAGAAAGACTCAGAATATAAGCAGGCATACATACAGGCATCTATATAAATGTTTATTCTTTTAATCAAACTATTGTCTCATTCATTTGTGTCATTCAAGGTTTACTGTATGCTTTGTGTTCTCATTGTTAGTTTAAATACTACATTTACTCACTTTTTACTGTTTACACCCAGATTTCACTAAATGTTTGTCATGGACATTTGGTGAAAAGTCATGGAAATTTTGGTTAAATTTCATGGAAATTTGGTGAAAATAAAGTCATGGAAATTTGTTTTAAATCCATGAAAATTTGTTTTAAATTCATGGAAATTTGGTGAAAATAAAGTCGTGGACATTTGGTGAAAAGTCATGGAACCCATTGGTCAGAATGTGAATGAACCCTGATAACAATAAACATAGAAAAACAAGCTTCTCAAGTTTTAGGTTGACTTAGACCAAACACCTGGTGAGGTTCAGGAGCAGATCGTGTTTTTGATTTTTTTGAAGTTAGTTTGTCAGGTGTAATGAATTGGGGTCATGCTACGTTAAATCACTCTATCAGTGAATGGAGATGTTGAACACGTGGCTCCTCTTGATCGTGGCGAGATGGGGAACATTCAACGTTCAGCTTTGGTTTCTAAAAGCATTGTGCCAATATTCCCAAAACTAGAGCACAGCAGGGGCTGAACCTACGGCCTCTTCACTGAGCAAATCATCTCATATACAAGTACTATCTTTCTCCCCCTCTTAGTTGCTGCATTTGTTCTCTCTCTCTCTCTCTCTCTCTCTCTCTCTCTCTCTCTCTCTCTCTCTCTCTCTCTCTGCAAACACAAAGCTGCCTAACAGACGCTGGCAAACTGCTCTAAGTAATCAGCCAATCCATCATAATGAAGAAACTGAAGAAGAACCGTAAATATCATCTTTTTAGTTTGTTTTAACCGCTGTGGTAATGTGGCTCACATGATTTATTATGACCATCACATTCATGCACACAAGCTCTGTGACGGAGAGATGAGGACGATGGACGATGAGGCCTGACCCCACCAGAGAGAACGATGAGGCCTGACTCCACCAGAGAGAACGATGAGGCCTGACTCCACCACAGAGAACGATGAGGCCTGACCCCACCACAGAGAACGATGAGGCCTGACCCCACCAGAGAGAACGATGAGGCCTGACTCCACCAGAGAGAACGATGAGGCCTGACTCCACCAGAGAGAACGATGAGGCCTGACCCCACCAGAGAGAACGATGAGGCCTGACTCCACCACAGAGAACGATGAGGCCTGACCCCACCAGAGAGAACGATGAGGCCTGACTCCACCGGGCCGAGCACGACTTCTTCAAAAGCCTTGCAGCCGTCCAAGAGTGAACCGTTCGGACCAAACGTCCTCACACATTCTACCTCCAGTTTGACGACTTCTACTTTGCTCTCTTGAATCGGATTGTTTTAAATATTCTGAACTTCTGAGATCACACTTTCTCTTGTCGCCTCTCGGCCTTGGCGCGTCTGCACGGCTGAACCGGTCCCGGCAAAAGACACTGAATGAGGAGCGCCGCCTCCCTAATCCGCCCCAATCTCATTTAGATTAGCCCTGAACATTCCCTCCATCCTCTGAGCTGTGGATATTACAAACACGGCACACAACAGCCGGGCGTGTTCACAGAGAATGTCAACATGATCCCTGCTTGAGGGTGTGTGTGTGTGTGTGTGTGTGTGTGTGTGTGTGTGTGTGTGTGTGTGTGTGTGGGCTTGTTTGTTCATGTCTGCTTGCCATTTGTGTAGGTGTCTCGGGAAATCTGATGCGTCTCTTTCCAGTAAGCATGTGTGTCTGTGTTGTGTGTGTGTGTCTGTGTTGTGTGTGTGTGTCTGTGTTGTGTGTGTCTGTGTTGTGTGTGTGTCTGTGTTGTGTGTGTGTCTGTGTTGTATGTGTGTCTGTGTTATTTGTGTGTCTGTGTTGTGTGTGTGTCTGTGTTGTGTGTGTGTGTCTGTGTTGTGTGTGTCTGTGTTGTGTGTGTGTCTGTGTTGTGTGTGTGTCTGTGTTGTATGTGTGTCTGTGTTATTTGTGTGTCTGTGTTGTGTGTGTGTCTGTGTTGTGTGTGTGTGTCTGTGTTGTGTGTGTCTGTGTTGTGTGTGTGTCTGTGTTGTGTGTGTGTCTGTGTTGTATGTGTGTCTGTGTTATTTGTGTGTCTGTGTTGTGTGTGTGTCTGTGTTGTGTGTGTGTCTGTGTTGTATGCGTGTCTGTGTTGTGTGTGTGTCTGTGTTGTGTGTGTGTCTGTGTTGTGTGCGTGTCTGTGTTGTGTGTGTGTCTGTGTTGTGTGTGTGTCTGTGTTGTGTGTGTGTCTGTGTTGTTTGTGTGTCTGTGTTGTGTGTGTGTCTGTGTTGTGTGTGTGTCTGTGTTGTATGTGTGTCTGTGTTGTGTGTGTGTCTGTGTTGTGTGTGTGTCTGTGTTGTGTGTGTCGGTGTTGTGTGTGTCTGTGTTGTGTGTGTGTCTGTGTTGTGTGTGTGTCTGTGTTGTGTGTGTGTCTGTGTTGTGTGTGTCGGTGTTGTGTGTGTCTGTGTTGTGTGTGTCGGTGTTGTGTGTGTGTCTGTGTTGTGTGTGTGTCTGTGTTGTATGTGTGTCTGTGTTGTGTGTGTGTCTGTGTTGTGTGTGTGTCTGTGTTGTGTGTGTCGGTGTTGTGTGTGTCTGTGTTGTGTGTGTCGGTGTTGTGTGTGTGTCTGTGTTGTGTGTGTGTCTGTGTTGTGTGTGTCGGTGTTGTGTGTGTGTCTGTGTTGTGTGTGTGTCTGTGTTGTGTGTGTGTCTGTGTTGTGTGTGTCGGTGTTGTATGTGTGTCTGTGTTGTGTGTGTCGGTGTTGTGTGTGTGTCTGTGTTGTGTGTGTCTGTGTTGTGTGTGTGTCTGTGTTGTGTGTGTCGGTGTTGTGTGTGTCCGTGTTGTGTGTGTCTGTGTTGTGTGTGTCGGTGTTGGTCACTTCCCTCCACCGTGTCGGCGAGGGGATCCATCGTTCCGTCATCATGTGTTTGTGACCATGAAGGGTTTCAATGAAGTTGAACTTCATTCAACTGCTCGTCTGTCGTAATTTTTACATGGACATGAGTCCAAATATGTCTCTTTTATGATGCAATATTAAATGTTTTAGAGGAGAAAGACAGAAAAGGAAAGTTCCTCTTTTTAAAACAATCTTTTAGGAACCATAACCGAGCTGTTGCTCCACCTAAAGTTGCCTAATCCTACCAAACCAACGGCACTGCATTGAAATGAAACCGGACCCTGTTGATCAGGGTTCATACACATTCTGACTCATGGATTCCATGACTTTTCCATGACTTTAACCCTTTAGGGGCGGGGCCCGCGTCGACGCGTCCGGGCAGGTGTTTAAGTTTTTAATAAAAATTATATCATCACAATAATACGTCACAGAGATATGGTTTCAAATCTGGCGGATATGGTTTCCACTTCCGTGTCTGAGCATCTGTACATGGACGTGTCTTACGACGTGTGCAAAGCTTCAGTGTGAGTCAGAAGATGCCAAGCAAAGAGTCCTGAGCAAATATATTGGAGGGGACAGACCTCCAGTGCCTGAAGGATTCGCTAACAAGGAGCTAGCCGGAGCTAACGGGCCAGATAGCTGGCTACAGCGTTTCTGTGAGACTGAACGGTGAGTAATCAACTGTTGCTCCTATCACCGTTAACTTTCTTACAGTGAACTTAGTACGACCAGTAGTGTTGGACCTCCATTATGTGTTTGTAAGACCGTAACTAACGTGTGTTTGTTGACGATAGCTTAGCGTTAGCGCGTCACTAGATAGCCCCGTGTTGGATGTCTCTTCTGTGTCTACGACTGAACGGTGCATACTCAACTGTTGTACCGATCACCGTTAACTTTCTTACAGTGAACTTAGTACGCCTAGTAGCGTTGGATCTCCGTTAATCGTTACTACAGTAGTGTTTATGTCACGTTAGGTGCTGCTAACACGGCGCGAGCTAACGAGAGCTAACGGAGATAGCTGACTACAGCTATGAACGGTTGGTAATCAACTGTTGTCTCTATCACCGTTAACTTCATTTCAGTGAACTCATCCTGACTTGTATTAATGTATTTTACAGAGTGGATTCAGAGCTGTGAGGGTCCAGAGGACAACATGCAGCTGCAGCAGCCTCCAGTCCGTCTGCCTGCCAACACATCACCATAGCAGGCCTCAAAGCAGCCACAGCTCATCACCCCCACCATATAATAATACATTTGGTTTTTGACATTTATCTACATGTGTCTACCATTTTATTCATATATTCCACTGCTTTTGTGAACCTAAGACCTTTGGTAAACCAATTTCCATCACCAAAACCGCTATACCACATGAGTAAAGTTATGTTTTCACAACAAATATGAACAATTTCCAAAATCAAGATTACATTTTTCAGCTTTAGTCATATTTCCTCTTTACACTTGAGCCTTGGGACAATGGTGCCTCATTATATAGATAGCTGAGATTCTTCTGTAATTTTTGTATGTATGTATCATATGCAAGTGACTTTAAAAAGAGACATTTAAAAATGATGTAAAATCAAGAAAATGACCCTGACCCCAGAGTGTTAAACCAAATCTCCATTACAAACATTTCGTGAAATCTGGGTGTAAACAGTAAAAAGTGAGTAAATGTAGTATTTAAACTAACAATGAGAATACAAAGCATACAGTAAACCTTCTGACCAATGGGCTTCCATGACTTTTCACCAAATGTCCACGACTTTATTTTTACCAAATGTCCATTAATTTAAACCAAATTTCCATGAATTTAAAACAAATGTCCACGACTTTATTTTTACCCAATTTCCATGACTTTTCACAAAATTTCCATCACTTTATTTTACGAAATTTCCATGACTTTATTTTCACCAAATGTCCATGAAATTTAACCAAAATTTCCATGACTTTTCACCAAATTTCCAAAACCAAACATTTCGTGAAATCTGGGTGTAAACAGTAAAAAGTGAGTAAATGTAGTATTTAAACTAACAATGAGAACACAAAGCATACAGTAAACCTTAAATGACTCAAATGAATGAGACAATAGTTTGATTAAAAGAATAAACATTTATATAGATGCCTGTATGTATGCCTGCTTATATTTTGAGTCTTTCTTTTAAAAGCATATTCATTATTTCAAACTCAGCGTAAATGAACGTCATGAACACATGAATATAACACATTTACATGACTTTTACTACACTTTTGGGATTTTATTTTTTTCAAGGACTTTTCCAGGCCTGGACATAACCATTTTGAAATGTTTTGAGCGTGAGAGATCCACTTGTTGAGTTTCATGGTTTCCTTGGTTTGCAGACGTCAACAGAGTGTCGAGCTGTTCATAAGTATTACCGTGAGGAATTATTAATATCATCCATGACTTATCCTCCAACGTTTCCTCACACATTTGACATCTTACCAAAAAGTTCCTCCACATTTTTTATTTTACATTTTCCTATGAATGTCCTGCAAAACGCAACAATTTACGAGCATACACTCGTAAATATTTCCAATATTATTTCATTTATTATAGTAAAATTCACAGGACACGACTTAGTGAGGTTTAGGCAACACAAATACCTGGTTATGTTTCAGAAGAGATGATGATGGCGTTATTTAGGATCGGAATTTATGTGACAAATAACTCGATATAGGCTTCTGGTTCCTCGTCTCCTGGAGGGTTAAGACCCGTTGTTGTGTTCCACCTGGGAGGGAAATGTGTTTTTTATACTTCCTGGTTCATGATCACGTGAATTACATGTGGACTGATTTCGTGGGATATCTGTGAATTACAGCACATTCATTTTATGCTTAAATAAAGTTCTGAAAATGTGGGTACAATGCTCCACTTACAGGGAAATGATATACTGTATGTTATGTCAATGTGTTACAGGAGGCTCTTTGTGTGTGTGTGTGTGTGTGTGTGTGTGTGTGTGTGTGTGTGTGTGTGTGTCTGTGTGTGTGTGTGTGTGTGTGCAGGTGTGTGTGTGTGTGTGTGTGTGTGTGTGCAGGTGTGTGTGTGTGCAGGTGTGTGTGTGTGTGTGTGTGCAGGTGTGTGTGTTTCTCCATCAGGTCATCTCAACCTGACTAATCTCTTCACTGACCTCGCCGACACACACACACACACACACACGCACACACACACACACACGCACACACACACAAAGAGCCATTCATAACTCTTCGTGTCTCTGCGACCACAAACATCTGTTTTTAGTCCCGCCTCCTTCCCACAGATGACCTTATCTCCGCCTCGCTGTCCTGTCGCCTTGACTTGAATCTGCAAAAACAAAAACCCTGTTTGTTGTGAAAACAGGAGCGCATACCGCTCTGCTACGGTTCGTCATCGAGCAACAACGCGCTGAGCCTTGGGATGGGGTTTCTTTAAATCTGACAAAGAAGAAATAACCAAAATAAGAATCCTTCAGCAAAGACAAGAAGGGCGGCGTCTCTTTGAAAGTGCACTTCTATTGTTGTCTCTGTTGCCGTGTCCGTGTTCCTGATATCCTCGACCTCATCTCCCTCACTGTCTTTTCATTTCCTCCTTTCCTCTCTTCGTTGCCTCTCTCCTCCTCAGCTGATTGGAAAGCCATATCTCCACAATGTGACATATTGTCAGAGCTCAAGAAAAGATATCTGATGACCGTATACGTCGTAGCATTTACGGATCATTGCTGCTTCCCTGTTGGGATTACCGTCTGCAGACTGGTCTGCACTCCATATCTCATTTGTTTTGCTTCCTTGTGCTCTCCAGCCCACTTCTCTCACCGCCTCTGCTCTCTCATCTCATTTCCTCTCCTTTTCTCTGCTCTTTGTTACTCATCTTTCCTCCCATTCACTTTCCTCCCCTCTCAAACACACCATCCTCTTCTCGCTCCTCTTCTGAAGAACCGCTTTGTTCTGACGTCTTTAACTGTGAGTGGTGTTTGGATCTACTGCTGGTCGGCATTGGTGGAAATAAAGTAACCGGTCAACACGGTCACTCAATGAAACAAAACACCGGCTACGAGTTACTAACCCTAGAACACTAACATCTTTAACCCTAGGACACTAGCATATTTAACCCTAGAACACTAATGTCTTTAACCCTAGAACACTAACATCTTTAACCCTAGAACACTAACATCTTTAACCCTAGAACACTAACGTCTTTAACCCTAGAACACTAACATCTTTAACCCTAGAACACTAACATCTTTAACCCTAGAACACTAACATCTTTAACCCTAGAACACTAACGTCTTTAACCCTAGAACACTAACATCTTTAACCCTAGAACACTAACATCTTTAACCCTAGGACACTAATGTCTTTTACCCTAGAACACTAATGTCTTTAACCCTAGAACACTAACGTCTTTAACCCTAGAACACTAACATATTTAACCCTAGAACACTAACGTCTTTAACCCTAGAACACTAACATCTTTAACCCTAGAACACTAACGTCTTTAACCCTAGAACACTAACATATTTAACCCTAGAACACTAACGTCTTTAACCCTAGAACACTAATGTCTTTAACCCTAGAACACTAACATCTTTAACCCTAGAACACTAACGTCTTTAACCCTAGAACACTAACATATTTAACCCTAGAACACTAACGTCTTTAACCCTAGAACACTAACGTCTTTAACCCTAGAACACTAACATCTTTAACCCTAGGACACTAACATATTTAACCCTAGAACACTAACGTCTTTAACCCTAGAACACTAACGTCTTTAACCCTAGAACACTAACGTCTTTAACCCTAGAACACTAACATATTTAACCCTAGAACACTAACGTCTTTAACCCTAGAACACTAACATCTTTAACCCTAGAACACTAACGTCTTTAACCCTAGAACACTAACATATTTAACCCTAGAACACTAACGTCTTTAACCCTAGGACACTAACATCTTTAACCCTAGGACACTAACATATTTAACCCTAGAACACTAACGTCTTTAACCCTAGAACACTAACGTCTTTAACCCTAGAACACTAACGTCTTTAACCCTAGAACACTAACATCTTTAACCCTAGGACACTAACATATTTAACCCTAGAACACTAACGTCTTTAACCCTAGAACACTAACGTCTTTAACCCTAGAACACTAACGTCTTTAACCCTAGAACACTAACATATTTAACCCTAGAACACTAACGTCTTTAACCCTAGAACACTAACATCTTTAACCCTAGGACACTAACGTCTTTAACCCTAGAACACTAACATCTTTAACCCTAGGACACTAACATCTTTAACCCTAGGACACTAACATCTTTAACCCTAGAACACTAATGTCTTTAACCCTAGAAGACTAACATCTTTAACTCTAGAACACTAACGTCTATAACCCTAGAAGACTAATGTCTTTAACCCTAGAACACTAACGTCTTTAACCCTAGAACACTAATGTCTTTAACCCTAGGACACGAACATCTTTAACCCTAGGACACTAACATATTTAACCCTAGAGCACTAACGTCTTTAACCCTAGGACACTAACATCTTTAACACTAGAACACTAATGTCTTTAACTCTAGAACACTAACATCTTTAACCCTAGAACACTAACATATTTAACCCTAGAACACTAACGTTTTTAACCCTAGAACACTAACATCTTTAACCCTAGAACACTAATGTCTTTAACTCTAGAACACTAACATCTTTAACCCTAGAACACTAACATATTTAACCCTAGAACACTAACATCTTTAACCCTAGAAGACTAACATATTTAACCCTAGAAGACTAACATCTTTAACCCTAGAACACTAACATCTTTAACCCTAGAACACTAACATCTTTAACCCTAGAACACTAACGTCTTTAACACTAGAACACTAATATCTTTAACCCTAGAACACTAACATCTTTAACCCTAGAACACTAACGTCTTTAACCCTAGAACACTAATATCTTTAACACTAGAACACTAACGTCTTTAACACTAGAACACTAACATCTTTAACCCTAAAACACTAACATCTTTAACCCTAGAACACTAACATCTTTAACCCTAGAACACTAACATCTTTAACACTAGAACACTAATGTATTTAACCCTAGAACACTAATATCTTTAACACTAGAACACTAATGTATTTAACCCTAGAACACTAATATCTTTAACACTAGAACACTAACATCTTTAACACTAGAACACTACTGTCTTTAACACTAGAACACAAACATATTTAACCCTTTGGACTGTTTGTCTCGTCCATTTTGAATCTCAATGAAGTCAACGTTACACGCTACGTTTCTCCATCATATTCATGTACATATCTGGAAAATATCTTTAAATATTGGGCCAATCGCTAATGAGTTAGCCCCGCTCACTGATGGCTCACAGATCTGTAGGTTGCATTCGCTGTCTTTGGTGGTTAAAGTTCTCGCATAGCTGACAAGCTGTTGAGCTTTGACGTACTCTGTTGCATTGCATGCGTCTTCCTTGTGTTGACAAACGGTAAAAAGGTCATTTTAGTAACGCTCCACCACTGGCTTTATCACTCACTTTAACTAACACACCTGTGTTGAGTGTCTTTGCAAATGTTTTTTGACTCTTTGTGGTCATTTTCTGTGTCTTCGTAGTTGTTTTTATCTATTTGTGGTCATTGTATATCTCTTGTAGTTGTGTTAGTCTCATTAGAATATCTTTTGTGTCACTTTGAGGTCATTTTGAGGTTCTTCCTGGTTGGTTCGCGTCTCTTTAAATGATACTCTGCAGGTCAAGGGGCAGTAATCCTTCCATGGTGGTAGTATTTGAGTTTAGTAGTTTCAATGCAATATATATGTATTTTAAAAGCTCACTATGTCCCTTGACAGCCACTGCTTTCTTGGTTGTATCAAACAAAGATGTCTTCCATGTGATAAGCGGGGATCACTGTCTCAGACGTTTATTGTGCCCCTCTATGGAATGAAAGGCGGGCAGAGGGGGAGCAGAAGATGTTGCTGACAGGAATATAGAGACAGGAAGTGTCAAGATACTGTAGATGTTGTGTCAGCCTTTCTGTCAGTCGGCTCGGGGGTTTGTAGAAGAGGGGAAACGTTTCCTCTCCAGACGAGAAGGGAGCAAGAGAGATGAAGCAGATGGACCACACTTCTCTATACCACTTGTTCAAAATGTCTTTACAAATCTGCTCCCTTCTCCTCATTTCACTACAACTTACTGTCTACACAATAGAAATGACTCTCCCACCTGAGATGCTGGTGAGCGCCTCATTGGCTGCAGCGTGGACCTGACCTGTGAGTCATCATGATGGTGGTCACCGTTTCATCACCACCAAAATGCTAAAAGTCTCTTCCAGAATAAAGGTCGAGAATCAATCAATGGTGGTTGAATTACAATATTGCTCGACTGCCAAAAGGAAAATGCATTTTTGTTTCTGCTGACCCACATTTTCTCAGGTCTAATAAATAGTCTCTGTGTTTAATTATATATATTTCGTCTTTTTGTATCATAAATCAATGCTTTCGGTCACCCTGTGTCTGTGTTTATATATATATATATATATATATATATATATATATATATATATATATATATATATATATATATATATGTCACATACAAATGAAAAGTATTAAATAGAACTAGTAATTGCTTGGATCATCAGACTACCCCCACAACCGCCGACTTCATGGTCGGCATTATCTATCCATATATTAGAACACATCCCCAACTCTGACAATGCAGAACAGGTTGTTTCTGAATATTAATGGTTTTGGACACATGAGGTTTCTGGCCCACAGTGTAAAAATATGCCCTGAAACTGGAGTTTGTGACCCCCTGCTGGGAAAGGTATTTTCTTCTTCATGACAATACTTTTTAACCTGACAGGAAGTCCGATGTCCTGCTGGAAGCAACAACAGTAATGGGCCTTTATTTCCACTCAATTAGGCTATCTCTGTAGGATGGTCGAGACAAGGAGAAATCTGGCCTTTTTCAACATTTAATGGTTCAAAACACAGAAACACAATTCAGTAAGCCTTGTTGTGTCCACTCACATGGATTATTGAATCAGTTAATTTGAGAATGATTTGATTGACATGAGTTGTATTTAACTAGGAGCTGCTCACCTTGACAGCATCGCCAATGACGAGGGAATTTATATATTCTTTGTGTATTGGTTGTCAGATCCTATTCTTTGCTGATTGCAACATTTTAATAATGCTGTGTTTTCTTGTGTTGTTTTTATTTATTTGTGCTGTTTTTGTATTGCCTTGGTGTTTTGGGCTGGAAACCGGCCATCGGATGGCAACACTGGCCAGAAGTTGAAAAGGTGTAAATGCATCTTTCTCTCCAAGATACACACATATGTATATTTACCTCCACTAAATGTGACAAAGTAGCCAATGCAAAGGAGTTCAGTGATAATGGCTCCTATAGATATTGGATCATTTAGACAAGAAGAATATATTTCAACACATACAGTCATAAATGTGCACAAAGCCATTGGAGGGTTCATCTGACCATATAGAACATTACATGATCTGTTCATATTGTAGTGAAAGTAATACAAATCTGTCAATATATCTACTGTATTTCAAGATGATTTATTTTCATTTTGGGTAAATATATATATTGAAAAGCATGGTTTTACTGGGGAATCTTGATTATAAGATGGATCTCCAGTGCTGGTGTGTGTTAATATAAATTAAAACTCTTCCAACTCATCTCCATCACAAGCTGCTCCAAATGTGTTTTAGGGCACTTCGCACCAATTGTGTAGCTACATTGCAAAATGTGACTCTCACATGCTGGATGTCTAATTTGGAATGAAAGTGAAGAATCATGTGATGACCAAGCGGTCCGGAGCGGATGAGGTTTCCGACCCCGCTGCGGTAGAGCAGCTCCTCGTGGATGAAGCTGGACGGTTACCTTCACGCTCAGCCTCCTCATCTTTGTTTCTGGCAAACAAAACCTCCCTTTACACTCTGCCCCGACTCCGGCTCTGGAAAGTTCATCATTGCCCCCCTTGTTTACTACGTGAGAACGACTGCTTCTGGTGTGCGGGAGGGGAGACTTCCACCAGGAGACGGGTCTGAGTGTCCTGACATGTTTTTAGTCACGTTAGTGACGCTTATATGTTGTTTTCTCCATACGATGTTCATGTTCTACTAATATAAGTACTGCTGTTATTCACATGTTGACTGTAATACCCATAATATTCCAAATGAAACAACAACATCAGTAGTTTATCAATAACCTTGAAAAGAATGCAGATCTACGGCTTCCATTTTTCAGGATTTGATGAAGTTAAAGGAAAGATCATGAAAGTCGGGATGTGAACCCCATGGCCACAGGGGGTCCCATGTTGGAACCATTTTACCATGCTACTATAAGCACTTGAACAAATAACAGATGATGTCAGTTTCTTTGCACTGACTTCCTGTCCAACGAAGAGTTGACTTTACATCCTGCTACTGGTTTATAAAGCACTGGATGGTTTAGGGGGTCAGCAACCTCTCCTCTCCAAAGAGACATTCTGCCCTTTTTCCACCGAGAAAATGTGTCTGGAGCCACAAAAGCTATTTGATATCACAGCTTATAAAGTTCATATATAGTCATATTATATACACAAAAACTATAGTTTGTTGTATTTATGAAATTATAGAACAAGAATAAGGACAATTCTTGACATTGTATTGCTATTTTACCTGTTATAACAATATCAAACTCTTATTGAGGAGAAAAGAAAATAGACATGTGTCCACCTGCATTCAAATCAATTAAGATGAGAACTATGTGGACCATAATCCTATCAATATGTGGTAGAGTGTTCATCCTTGAATCACAAGGTATCAGGTTCAATCCCCATGTGAGGTTTCCATTTAAAACGCATATCTTTTGCTACGTTTCCACTGAGCGTCCTCACTACAGACTTTCAGAGCACCGCAGACGGAGGAGGAGGAAAAGCTGCCGAGGACGGACACGTCTTTACTAGCGGACGCCTCAGTGTCTCATGAGCTGCCACAGAACCAGCAGCAGGAGTTTGGAGACGTGATCCACTTCCTGAAAGTAGATCTACTTTACTCAGTTTGCTGCAGCAGTTAAGGAATCGCTCTTCTTCTTCTTCTGCTGCTGCTTGATGCTTTTCATCAGACGCTGTGTGTTTGTTCTGGAAGTCTTTCAACATTAAATGTTTTGTTGTTTGATAATTTCTCGCCACATATCAAGCAGATATGTATATATCAGCAGCGTCGTTGGCAGTGAAAGGAAATAAATACGTCTACGCAGAATTAAACTCTACTTTTCTCCGTGACTTTAAAAGAACATTACGTATCCGTTGATAGTTTACTGAGGGCGGGGTTCTGTTCATCACGAGTAGCAGCTGCAGGGGAAGAGGCTCGACAGCCACATAATTGCACATTTTAGTTAAACAAATATTTGAACTTTCTTCATTATTTTCAGTGACCCAATATCACCTCAAACTCCAAGATAAGAGCAGCTCCCTTTGAAAGTTTTTTTTTTTTTTTTAAAGCCTCAGGAAGCCACAACAGAGGTGCGAAAGAGACGCGGGTTGCCGACCTCTGGTTTAGGGGCTAAGTACGTTTGTGATCTGCTGCTGGTCTACCTTATGAACCAACCCGGCCCCTCAGGTGGTCTGGGACTGGTCTACCTTATGAACCAACCCGGTCCCTCAGGTGGTCTGGGACTGGTCTACCTTATGAACCAACCCGGCCCCTCAGGTGGTCTGGGACTGGTCTACCTTATGAACCATCCCGACCCCTCAGGTGGTCTGGGACTGGTCTACCTTATGAACCATCCTGACCCCTCAGGTCGTCTGGGACGGGTTTACTTTCTGTTCCAAGAGTCAGAACTAAACATGGAGAAGCAGCGTTCAGCTTTTCTGCTCCACACATCTGGAACAAGGTTCCTGAAAGCTGCAGGTCTGCTGAGACCCTCAGAGACCCTCAGCTCCTTTAAATCCAGATTGAAGACTTTTCTGTTTGCTGTTGGCTTTAATTGATCCAGATTCAAGGATATTAATCAATTTCTGCATCTCACTACTGCATTTTATTTCTTAAATTGCACTGCAACTTTTTGCTTCTTGACTGTTTTTAATGTTTTAAATATGGTTTTCTCTGCATTATGTTTTGATGCTTTTAATGGTTTCATGTGAAGCACTTTGAACCTTGATGTTGAAGTGTGCTCTACGAATAAAACTTGCCTTGCCTTGCCTACCTCAGCAGTCTCGTTGAACCGGTATTTCCCCTTCTGATCTCTCTGCCTTCCTCTTATCTTCTTGGCATTTTGCTTCCTCTCATCCGGTTTTGTGTCGCTTCCCATGACTCTGCCTCTGAACATCTGGGTTCTGTGTTTACTGGTTCAACGGCGGAGTATTTATATCAAGGTATTAGCATAATTGCCACATTTTTCTAGCGGCTCGGTGAGGAATGCATTTGTCTCCCAGTCAGATGGAGACGTGGTGGCAAGGCGCCCAGCAGCCGGGGTGACGGTGCCGCGCTCCGATGGCAACAGCTGCACGGAGGCTGCTGTGGCTTTACACTGCCGATACACTGGATCCTGATTGTGAGTGGGTGAGTGTGGGAGACAATGAATGTGTGTCAGATTGCATGTGCGCACATGTTTGAGATGGAACACTTCTCCTGCATGTCCGCACTGCTTTTTTATTACTTGTTTTATTCATTTAAATGCAACTTTCGTCGATATCTGGGTTTTCGTTCCTCTCATAATGAAAGTTGAGTTCATGGGATCATCTAAAAACAGGAAATGGAAAGCAGAAAAGCTGGTTACATGCAAATCAATATTTAGTCAAAGTTCATAATATTCCGTCCTGTTTAAATATCTGTTCATAGAAAATAGCAAAACCAGTTAATTCCAATGGAATCAGAACAATAAGTAAAACCATGCATTATATTCAGAATGGACCCTAAATTTCTGCCAACAAACACATTTCTGAAAGCACACCCTGACAAACAAATAACCATCTTTAAATATATTCAATGATCATAATACACATTGTAAATCATAATATAGAATGCAGTGGCGGGCCGTGGATTTTCTACCTTATTCAGTGGATCGGCTGTTTAACAGCTGCCGAGGCACAAAAAAAATTAAATTATAAAATAGCTATAACTGTGATTCTGTTCAGCAGAGGTTTAGCTGGCCCTGATGGCCACCACTGATAGAATGTAATAGATCTATCTAATTTAATCCACATATAAATGCTTTTGTATTAGGGCTTAAGTGAAGAAGAGGAAGATCAACATGAAGACGAGCAGAAGTTAAGTAAACAAAGAAGAATGACCGGAAATGTTTCCATTATTGTGTTCAACTCTTGAGTTACAAAGCATGTGTATGATTGTTTCCTGATACATCCAATGTAGAACATACATAATTAAATGGAAACAGTTTATTATGCACTTTCACATACTTGGAGACATTCAGTTGTCAGGTTGGCTTTCCCACTGTGTTTGTTTCCTTCTTCTTTCTTCTCTTTTGCTGAGCTGTAGGCTGTGATCATATTTACCAAACGGATCACACGGTCCACTCGTCAACAGCTTTGATTAGCCGGGCCTAAAACAAATATGTAGGCCGGCTGTATAATAAGAAATGGCAAAATCTCACAGGGAAAACTAAACAAAACGTACCTTATGCAAAATTGAATGTTTGCGATATCTCTATTATCCCGAAAGTATTGACCTCCAAACGCATGCGATGTGGCGTCCTAACTCCTCCGTGCAGGAGGCGGAGGGGTTAGGCGTATTATAAGGCCGAGTGTGAAGGAGGCTAAAGAGTTATCTGTGAGTAAGGCAGCAGTGAGCGATAATTGGATTACATTACATTTAGCTAACGCTTTTATCCAAAGTGACTTGTCTTTCGAACAATAAGTGCATTCAACCATGAGTACAAACTCAGACCAACAAGAATCAAGAAAGTACAATTTCTTCAAGAAAGTTAAACTACAAAGTGCTGTAAGTAAGTGCCTTTAGTGCTACCAAAGTGCTACTAGGTGCTACTTTCTTTATTGAAGGTATAGTCGAAAAATATGTGTTTTTAGTTCACGGTGGAAGATGTAGAGACTTCCTGCTGTCCTGATGTTAATGGGGAGCTCATTCCACCATTGAGGAGCCAGGACAGCAAACAGTCTGACTTTGTTGAGTGTTTAGCTCTCAGTGACGGAGCTACAAGCCGATTGGCAGAAGCCGAGCGGAGTGAACGAGCTGGGTGTGAGGTGTTGCCATGTCCTGGATGTTGATTGGACCCGATCTGTTCGTAGCACGGTACGCAAGATGGATGAACTAAATGGACCACTGCCTGGCCTCTGTCTATCATTTTGGGAACAAACTATGAATGTTTAGATAAACAGAGGGTTGAATATGCTGTTTCGAAGCTTTAACTTGAAGATCGGAATATGTTTAACAACTTGAATGTTAAAATCAAGATGGGAAACATCAAATTCCATTCTACTGCCATCCAGGTTTTTAACTGCAAGTAAATGTACAATGCTTGTGTCACATGGGAGTGCCTGTGAAAGATGACACGATGAAGCTGCATTTGTTTTTGTTCGTATAAGCTTGAGCACTTTGGCCGACACTGAACACTGAACTTGCATGTTGCAGTGAAACCCTGCAGAGTAATGAGAAACCAAACCTCTGGAGGACACGTGGAAGTAAATACGACTTCCTTTTTGAGCATCACGGTTGATGCACATTGCAATCGGTGGCCTCATAGACATTGAGCAATATGTTGCAAACACGTGCACGCACACCTATTGTGTTGAAGCGTGCTCAAACACAAACACAGGTTATGTAACAGACCACGGCAATATTTACAGTAAACCCACATGAGTGTTTTATGATCTGTTTCTCTTGTGTCTCAGGTTTATTAGGTGAATACAACAGTTATGGCTAGGAAACATGTCTTCCTTCACTAATTATGATATGGTTATTATCACATGACTGAAGCGACAGTACAGAGCAAACGGTGGTAAAAGTTCAAACAAGGAGTTTTACGTCAATGAATACAGTTGCATAATAAACGGCAAGAAGCCAAAGGCAGTTTGCCTGTGAGCGAAATGCACTGCTGTGTTTTACAAAAGCGATTCAGCACAAACTCCATCAGCAGACAATCGTACAGAATGACTTGCATTGGATGTTTCCAGGCTAAAAAAACAGTTGAAAATGTCTCACTTCTCTAAATGTCCATTAAATCAGAACAGAGTGGCTTGCACACTGTCCACTTTATGTTATGTGAATTATTACTAGGATGGAAACACTTTCTATGTAAAAACATTTTTTTCCAATGTTCAAAAATTAAATTATTTAAAAAACAAAATGTGTTTTGTCATTATATGGCCTTGTATACGCATATCTGTCCGACTGTGTGTGGGTGCAGAGTTTGCTTCCTCAACCTGGAAATGAAGGTGTAAATTAAAAATATATGGGGAAGCTGGTGTTGCTCTCTTTGATAGATCAGCATATGAATCAGAATAATAAATGGCTGTGGTCGGAGCCATTTACGGGAGTGCTAGAGTGCTCTGTAATCAATGGATTCTAATTATACCTGTAAAGGTGTGTCATTGTGCACCTCTGAATCTGTTCAGCGGTTAGTTTTGTAATATTTGTTCACTGTCTTTCTGTCATCACGTTTATGTTTGGCAGAACACGTTTTTTAAGCCCAGTCGTGTTTTCCCAAGAATTCCAAATGGTTTGCATACCCATACTGAATCCAGATTATCTCCTCAACCACAAGGGTTATTTGACTAATTTAACCTTCCTCTTGTGTTAGCTTTCTGTTAGCATCTCTTGTGTTAGCTTTCTGTTAGCATCTCTTGTGTTAACGGGTCGGTTTTGACCCATGTCTTAAGTCAGGTGTAAAATACACTAAAAACAATTATCTTTCATCCAATTAGTTTCTCACCTCTTGGTTACCTTGTTAGGCTTCCTTATCCATGAAAATGTTGTTGTATGTTTTAATATTTTTGGTGTGGGCCTCTGGGCCTTTTCTTTGTCAGGATACCTCCATTTCAATTAAATAAATGGTAAAATTAACCTCAAGAGAATCATATAAATAAATAAAAAGGTTGTTGTGTTACCTGACTATTACTGTTGTCTCTTAAATACATTTGTTTTATTTATTTTTTCATTTTGATATTATTCATTATAGTAACATTTATGGTGTTACGGATCAATTGTCATTTGTTGATTCAGGTGTCCGTCAACATTTCGTGTGAAACTAACCAATGAACTCTCAGGAAATCCCTAAGGACCTACACACCTACACCTCAAAAATACACTGGCTTTCAGTCAGAGACAAGACAGCCCTACCAACACATCTAAGGGGTCGTTCACACTGGACGTGACTTTTAAATGTACAGTCGCCTCTAAAATGCCTTGGCACAAACAGCTCGGTGCGCCTGTGGAGCGGGCCTGCCGGGCGATACACACTGACATTGATGAGCTGTGCGACTCCGCGCAAGGCGCTTAAAAGTTGAGAATATTGCAACTTTAACATTAACGTTAACATTGTAAATAGTTTGTTTTTCTATAGTACATATTTTGACTCAAATATGTAGTTAATATTTTGTTTGAAAACAAAAACTGTTGTAATGTTCATTTTTCATTTGCACACACCCCATAACGCTTGGTCTGTACGATGAAGTCATTCCTCACTCCCATTTTATCTCAGTCCCTCTCTCGTTTAGGTGAAACACTTAAAAAAACAATAATAAAACATTTGGTATTAAACATTTATTAACATGTATCTACCATTGTATTCATATATTCGTCCAGTTCATCCACATGAGGAAAGTTATGAAGAATTTCAAAAATCAAGCTTCAATTTTTCAACTTTAGGGCCATATTATCTCTTTACACTTGTGCTTTAGGACAATCGTGCCTCATTATAGAGAGATATGAGATTGATTTGATATACAACATATGAAGGCCTCAATCAGAGCTGACAGCCAACAGGTGATGCAACAGCAATCAATTTGGTACATTATTGTGGATCAGCAAAACATCTTGTCCAGGATCTTCTCCTTCATGGTAGCTTCACTGACTGTTGCCCTGGCAGTATGTATAACTCCACCGACGGTCACTGTCAACGAGAAACAATAAGGTTTGAAGAGCATTAACACACTGCTTCGTCCATTGATATTAAGAATACAAGGTGAAAAGCTTTGGCATCTGAGAGGCGCTGTAAGTGGGATGTGGATGTGATAAACTGTTACTAATGATCTTACCGACTGTTACTGTCAAAGGAGCTTGACACTCCAGTCAGGAAGTGGTCACTGGCAACCGTCCAGCTGAAGTATTCCTTATAGTAGTTGACGCGTGTCGCTGTTTGGCAGTTGGATGTGGTAAAACCAGGAGAACTGCAGCACTGAAACCTCCATCTGAAAATAAAGAATATTGGGTTCATATACATATGCAACTATGTTAATTTAGTTAACAACAGGATTGTTTTACTCCACCTGCACTTAAAGTTTCCCCAACTAATGTTTTGTTACTTCAAAATTATCTGATTGATTTTGTTTTTATTAATTAAGGCAAAGACAAATGACTTACTTCCTGTCCTGGAAGAGGTTGCTGCGATCACTGTAGACGCCTGCGATCACTTCATTCTCTCCACATTTGAAGCCCTTTGACTCCCAATGTTCGTTCGTCGGCTTCGACCACTTGCATGCTCTTTGTAACTTGAAAGCCTTGCACGAAAACGCCCATAGTCGATCTTTTTTGTCGTTATTGTAGAGACTATTGTGGAAAGAAATCAGCACGTTAGAAAGTTATGGATTACCATGTTGAGGAATAATGTATAAACCATAACTGGATTTGTACTGCCTACCTTGTAATGCCAGATACAGCTTGACTATTAGGACAAGTGCGACTGAACGTGTTCTCCAAGGTATTGTCCCACTCGCTGTATGCATGGAGGTAATCCGCTGTAAGAGAAAGGTACGTTTACTGGGTGAGTTACAGGCAAAGCTGTGAACAGGACAAGGTCTAACAGACTGGAAAAGTTACATTTAACTAGCATGGTTAAGATATTCCCTATTGGTCGAACTGCTTTATTTGTGTACTTACTGCAGACATACAGCTTGTTGATCTTCAGAATGTCATTCTCTGACATGCCGACCCTCTGGCCTATTTGTGCTGAGGCGTCGAGGGGAACGATGGTATCTCCTGAATTCTTTGAGAAGGCTTTCGCTCCATAATGCATTACAGACGTGTAGTCGTATGGGACATTGAGGTTGTTTGTCTCCCATCGGCCAAAGTTTCCTTCTTGTCCTTTCAGGATGTTTCCAAAGTTGATCTTGACGAAAGCGTCCCTGTCACTTCTACTTTGCTCGTGCCAGAAGCCGAGTGCGTGGATGAGCTCATGCTGAATGATGCCCTTCTGAAGGCATCCTTTACCCAGAGATAGTTCTTGGGACTTTCCGGTTCTCCCAACCCACGACCAACATCCGCTTTGTTTCACGATGCTGACGTAGTCGGTCTGGTCAGTACGAGTAACAAACCGGATGCAGGTGCTCATGTGGAAGCCACTGATTGCATCGTCAATCTGGTTCTTTTCAGAGCTGGTGAAGGAATCACTCACGACATATGGCACTGTAACTGTCTTCAGTACCTTTAGCCATCTGCAGTTATCACAGATTCTGGCATTCCTTGCGTTTGAGACGAAAACATCTCCTTCTGTTAAATGCTCTTTTATTTGTTGGTTTGCTGTCAGGATTTGTGAGTTGACTGTCTTGGTATCTATAAAGAGAATAACATAGGTTTAGTCCGATTATATTGATTTGCGAAACAATGTTAATTGTTCTACTGATCACAAAAATAGCCAAGACAAAGATACATATATATATATATATATATATATATATATATATATATATATATATATATATATATATATAAATAGTACACGCAGTCCAATGTAGTACAATGTACAATGAAACTAATTACCTTGTGTTTTTCCTTGGCAGAAATTGAAACTCCAGCGATGATCTCTGTCAATAAAAAAGCAACGTCATTAGAAAGTTAAAGTTATTGTTACTAAATTCATCAATAGAGGCTCATGACTGGCAGCAGTGGTAGTAAACGCAATATAAATGTTGACTGTTTCATTGAATGTCTATAAACATGAACATGTAACATTAATAAATGTTGAAAGTAGAAACACACTCTGGCGTCAGTATATTTACCCGTTGTCGTTGTTCTTGAGCTGGGTCTGGACTCCCGTGAGGAAGTGGCCTGCAGGAAGTTGCCAGTTGAAGTCTTCGCCCCAGTAGTTGACCATCGGAGTTTTACGACATTCAAATGTGAGAAAGTTTGGAGCAGAGCAGCAGAGGAACTTCCAACTGAAACAAGATCAGATCAAGCAAACCATTTAACATTTAATCAAGGAGTGAATTCTACTATGATGTGACTGTTATGAACAGGGACAATCTTCATTAATGACAGGTATTCAATAGTGTTAATATTTCAGTGCATAATTACAGCAAACTACCAACCTTCTGCCTCCTTGTGCGTTGTTGTAGTCGCTGTAGACGCCAGCAACCACATGATTGACCGGGCAATTGTAGCTGAGTTCTTTCTCATATAAGTCCTGGGAACTGGACCAGGAGCAGTCGGAGGTGGGGCCGAAAGACTTGCACTCAATCTTCCATTGGCGATCTTGGTCATTGGCACTGTAGGAGCTTTAACATGAATCAAAATGATTTAATGGAAGGTTCAGTAGAAACAGTGAATATGAAGTGTACATTTTGATTTAGAAGTTATTGAAATGTTTTCATATTCATGTGCAAGTTTACCTATTAATCTGAGACACGACGTGTTTGTCTGGACAAGCATGACGCAGAATGCCTTTCAACTTGTTGTCATAGTCCTCTGCTCTGAGTCCAGCTGCAAACATGTGGTTCCATGATTAATAATCAACATCATCAATACAATACAAACTCAGCCTATATTTACAAATGAGAGATCAATGATCTTACCTGTCAGAAGGACGGAAACCACGATGAAGGTCCACATTGTGAGTGATGTGTCAGTGTCTGACCTGTGAGGAGACTGCCTTCACCGACTGCAGGTGCTGCAATTTATACGCTTGTGACAAGGATCATGAGCATGTGTGTGCTTTGGCACATTTCATGAGCAGGTGTGTGTGTTGACACATTTCATGAGCAGGTGTGTGTTGGCTCATTTCTTAAGCATTTCTGTGTGTGTGTGTTGGCACATTTCTTAAAGCATGTGTGTGTTTTGGCATGTTTCATGAGCGTGTGTATTTGCTATCTCAAACCAAACAGCAGAGCTGTGAGGTCACTTGTTAACAAAAGAGCAAAGGAATTCCCCATCTCTTCATCCCACCATCCCTCGACCCCCATCTCCACATCTCTTGACGCTAAACCCTACATCTATTCATCCTTAGATCCCCATCTCCTCATCCCTTTTGGAAAGGAAACCGTACATTACTTCTGTTGCGATCTGGTGCGATAGAGAAAATTACAGGGGGGGTGCCCCGACCCCCTAATATAACAGTAGGGGAAACACTGGAACTGCTATGTTCTTGAGATTGAGGTCTGAAATCCATCCGCACACACACCTCAATGACTTCATGCATGCCTGTCATTAATGAAGATTGTTCTTAAAAGTCAAATCATAGTCAAGTTTTACTCCTTGATTAAATGTGAAATGGTTTGCTTGAGCTGATCTTGTTTCAGTTGAAATTTCCTCTGCTGCTCTGCTCCAAACTTCCTCACATTTGAATGTTGTGTAACGGGTAAATATACTGACGGCAGAATATGTTTCTACTTTTAACATTTATTAATGTTGCATGTTCACTTATGGGCGTCGAGGGATGAATGGATGAAGAGATGGGGTCAAGGGGTGAAGGGATGTGTAGATGGGGGTTGATTGTTAAAGGGATGTAGAGATTGGGGTCGAGGGATTGAGAGATGTAGAGATGGGGTATAGGGGTGCAGGGATGAAGAGATGTGGGTCGAGGGATGGAGGGATGAAGACATGAGGGTCGAGGGAGGAAGAGATGTAGAGATGGGGATCAAGGGATGAAGGGATGTGTAGATGGGGGTTGATTGTTAAAGGGATGTAGAGATTGGTGTCGAGGGATTGAGAGATGTAGAGATGGGGTATAGGGGTGCAGGGATGAAGAGATGCGGGTCGAGGGAGGAAGAGATGTAGAGATGGGGATCAAGGGATGAAGGGATGTAGAGATGAGGGTCGAGGGATGAAGGGATGTAGAGATAAGGGTCAAGGGATGAATCAACTATTATTTTAGATATTATGGCAATTTTTACATTGTTCAAAAAATACCAAAAGATAAGGGAATTAGGCCAACGTTTTGCCTGAATTTTACCCTTTGGGTCTGTTTTTGGGAACCTTAACTTGCAGCGAGGAGCACCATATTTTAGGCATTTCATGTTCACAAGTCCCTTTTTGAAGATGAAAAGGATCCATGTCCCAACTTTGATTGAAAGTATATAAATAAAGGGAAAAGACTGGTGTGACTGCCCAAATGGCACACATTTTCCCATATTTCCAAAACTAAAGTTGCAGAATGCTCTAGGCTAGAAGGCTGAAACTTATAAAAAGGCCATGACTGGGAAGAGCCCTTTAATGCTGCGTTCACACCAAACGTTTACCACGTCAGTTTACTCGCTCGACAATAAAAGTGTGTTCACAGCAAACTAGCTATTTCCGCTATTGACCATGGGCGAAATAACCATTAATTCTGCGTTATACTTGTTGTGGAAGTCCCAAAAACGTCAGAACATCAAACGCCATTGCGTTTGGGTTCATAACACCGCACACAGCCGCGTCTGGTTTATCTTGGTAAAAACAGTGACCGTTTCCACCATGGAAATAACCACTAGTTCTGCTTTATACTTGTTGTGTAAATTCCACATACGTCGGAACATCAAACTCCATCGTGTCTGGTTTCATAATATTATTCGTAGTCCCACAACAGCGTCTGAATGAAGCCGCTACCAGGGCTGCTTCAGCAGCAGACCAGCAGCCGCTTGATTTAGCAACGGCAAGACGCAGCATTAGTGTACCGAGTTTTAAGCAAATCAGATGATCACCATTCCTCGTGTAAAAGTCTGCTTATTTCCCCTTGGCCATTTGAAATCGAAAATCTTCAGAAAACTTTGTGCTGTCACGCTGCCATTTATACCAGTACATCTATAGGTTGAGATAATTGTACATGTGTAATATCAGCTACTAAGCCCCTTGAAAAAAGGTCGAACAAATGGCACGTTACGGAGGTATTGAATCCGATTTTGGGTACCCTTCCTTGGGTAAAAGTCAGCGGATTTCCCCTTGGCCATATGAAATCGAAAGTCTCCAGAAAACGTTGTGCTATCAAGCTGCCATTCACACCAGTGTAGACATGGGCGGCTGTAGCTCATGGGGAAAGTGGTCTTTCTGACACTAAAAGGTAGCCGGGTAGATCCCTGAGATGTAATGTAAATCCCTGGTCTCCCTAAAGTTCGCATAATAATAATAATACATTTCATTTTTAAACACACGTTTCTTTCAAAAGAAACTCAAGAGTGCCACAGAGCTAATATATAGTAAAACAAATAAAAACATAGTTAAAATATAGTTAAAGCAACCCATAATAAAAAATAAAAAAACAAAAAAATAATAGCTAACATGAATCAACACAAGGTAAAAAATGCCTTCCTGAATAAAAAAGTTTTTAGGCCAGTCTTAAAAGAATTCCGTGTCTGAGTTGCCCGTAGGTGGTCAGGGAGGCTGTTCCAGAGGCGTGGCACTGCCGAGCAAAAGGCCCGGACGTGTCCTTAACCCATCAAAATCTGTGACCACGGATTTGCATGATACGATGTTTCCGTTTTGTAAATATTAATTTCTTCGCGATAATTCTGCACAAAAATATGGTTCAACTTTTCCAAGATTCAGTAAAATTTCAGCTTTCACTGCCTTCTGCCCGCGAGATCGTACGAGATTCCCAGCGAGATCAGAGCATCTAAACATGGAAAAAGCTTCACTGAGTCAGAGGGAAGAGAGAGCAGGGAGTTTAGCCTGAGCGAAGCTATTTTTTGGAGAGGATGACGGAGCTTCAGAGCCTGAAGGATTCGATTTCTGCGATGAAGAGGACAACGCCAATAAAATGGATTCATTTGAAGATGGGTAAGTGTATTTACTGAACTTTGCAATAGCATATTTACGTTGGTAACGGGACCTGTAGCCAGCTAGTGCTGCTGCTAACAGCGAGCTAGCGGGAGCTAGCTAACGTGAGCTAAATATTGTCACTATCACCGTTAGCTTTCTTTCAGTGAACTTAGTACGCCTAGAAGTGTTGGATCTCCGCTACGTGTTTGTAAGACTGTAATTATCGATAGTTTGACGTTAGCTTAGTGTAGCAGTTCTGTACTCTCTCTTGCATTGTGTTTATTAAGTCAAGCACACTTGATTTTGCATTGGCTCCAACCAGCCGTTTATTAAATTAGACGGCTCCCGTAGTTCCGTGACACGGAGATACCGTACTGGCTGACTGGTATTTTTAAACACAACCTATAGTATTCTTATTAATAAACATACACTTATTTAAATACCACAACGGCGCTTAATACGGATCCACTTACCACGGAGACAACATGCTGTAGACTGGGCAGAACGCACGGGGTGCACCGCTCAAGACCGCAGGGGCCCAGCAGGGGCCCAGTAGGGGCGGGGCGCGAATGTCACACGGCACGCTGCTAGTCTCCGTGGCCAACTGACAACACATTGTAAATCAAGGACAGTGATGGCAAGTGGAATCATCAACTCCGTTACATTAGCAACGATAGCACGTAGCTCAAAGTCCGTGTTAGATAGGGTGACCAGACGTCCTCTTTTTGTCCTCTTTTCGAGACCTAAAAAAAGTGTTCGGCAGGGATTCCAAAAACGTCCGGGATTTTGCTACGTCCGGGAAACTAGTTATTACCCCCTTACAAGTTTTGGAATTGGTATGTCCCTTACGTTCCGCCTTCTTGCGCAAGCTCTGACTGTAGAGAGAACTGTCATTGGTCGACCGATCTCAACGTAAATGTAAGTTCACATCATCCCCAGCATATAATAAAACATTTGGTTTTAGACATTTATTTACATGTGTCTACCATTTCATTCATATATTCCACTGCTTTTGTGAACCTAAGACCTTTGGTAAAACAATGTCTAGCACCAAAACAGTTTGACCACCTCAGTAAAGTTATGTTTTCACAAGAGAAATTAAGAATTTCCAAAATCGAGAATACATTTTTCAGCTTTAGGGCCATATTATCACTTTACACTTGTGCCTTAGGACAACGTTATATAGAGAGCTGAGATTGTTCTGCAATTTTTGATGTAAAATACATGGGTATCTATCATATGCAAGTGCCTTTAAAAAGGTGAATTTAAGAAATTATGTAAAATCGAGAAAATGACCCCCGACTCCAGAGGGTTAACCCTTCAGCGTCTGAGGCCATTTTCTCGATTTTACATAATTTCTTAAAGCAGTGAATAGATAATAAAATGGTAGATACATGTAAATAAATATCTAAAACCAAATGTTGTATTATCGTTTTTTGAGTAAAAATGTTGTCTGTCACACCGTTCACCAAAATGATAAAAATGGGACTGAGAAATGACTTCATACTGCAGATCAAGCTTCATGGGGTGTGTGCAAATGAAAAATGACCATTAGAACATTTTTTACATTTAAAAAAAATATTTACACAATATACATGTTCAGAAATAGAAAGCAGTCCTCGGGGCACACGCATATTTCTGTGCCGTATTATCGCGGAGATATGAATATTTACAAAACGTAAACATCGTTCGACGCATAGCTGCGTTGCTAGTCTCAGAAGGGTTAAGCAAGACACTGAACCCCCAGTTGCTCCCCAGGAGTTTCTCAGCAGCCCACTGCTCCAACTAAGGATGGTTAAATGCAGAAGACCTATTTCATGTATGTATGTAAAAAAGTATGTAATATGACAAACAAAATAAAGTTTAGTTTAAAGTATAGGTTGAGAGTATCCTACATGTAATATCAGCTTCTTAGCCCCTTGGAAAAGGGCCAAAGTCTCCAGTAAACGTTGTGCTGTCACACTGCCATGCTCACCAGTGCATACCTAGGTCGAGACTACCGTACAGGTATAATTGCAGCTTCCAAGCCCCTTGAGTTATGGAGATATTCTAGGCCAAATAGCAGTTTCCTTATCTAAATGTATCTCCATTAAGAGAGTTGTATATACAATTGTATGTATTCATGTAGGCAAATTGTCCTATCCCAAATGGCAGGTATTGACCCGCTGCCACTCGAGTCAATTTCTGCCATAAATGTTAGGACTATTGGCCTACATGACAAACACATTTAAATGACTTGTTGTCACAACACTTGCTTATGGTGGACACCAGAGGAAACTCCTCAAGGATCTATTGGTTTCAACTCCCAAACTAAGTTTTATGAAACATTACTTATCACATCAAAGGTCAAAAGTTGGAAAGACTCATCAACACAGTTTTTTGAAAAGTCTGAACACTATTGTGGCTCAATTAACATCAAATATATGAATATTGCAGTGTGAATATGTATTGAATCAGGTTATTAAGTCCCGAAACTCAGATATTATATTTCATGTTGACTTTAATTACAAGTTAGAAAAGCAAATACAGGATTTTGTCTGACTACCGATATCTATGTACATCAATTGCAATACAGTAATCTGCATTAAAATCCACAAATGAATACTATACATTTATACATATATACATTAAAACACTTTGGAGGTATCAAAGTATTCAAGTCAAGTCTGGTTCATCACCTGACAGAGAATGACCGAATGATCTAACATCAGTCATTAATTACATAACATTAGTCAGATATTTAATGTCCCTCTCCTGGTTTAACACCAGGAGAGGGACATTGCATGAGAAACATGGACCCTCCAGTTATGTGACACATACACAGCTCCACCAATCTGATCCACTGTGTGAGAACAGGGAATAACTCAGACATCATTGAGCTTTGCATCAACACACTATAACCATATTGAGGTTGTGTTTTCTTTCACAAGTGCATCACGAGTGCAACTCTGAGACCAGTTTCTCTGTTGAGGTGTTATTGATCTTACATCAGCACAATCTGTATGAATGCAGGGCAGTAACCCCCACCAGTGATGGTGACACAGTTGCTGCTATAATAAAGTGAAGGAATCTCTTAACATTTCCAACTTCAACTTTCAGGAGGCAGATGGACATTGATTGCACTCTTTGAATGTATTTTGTTTTCCATAGTGTTCAGTTGAAGCACGCTAATGCATCTGGCACACAAAGCAGAGCATCATGCCAAACTAAGTATCTGTCAGTGACCTTTCTGGTCACGAGTCTTAGTTGGTTCAACCAGCAGCCGCTCACAAATATACATTTAGAAGGCCTCAATCAGAGCTGACAGCCAACAGGTGATGCAACAGCAATCAAGTTGCTGCATTATTGTGGCTCAGCAAAACATCTTGTCCAGGATCTTCTCCTTCATGGTAGCTTCACTGACCGTTGCCCTGGCAGTATGTATAACTCCACCGACGGTCACTGTCATCGAGAAACAATAAGGTTTGAAGAGCATTAACACACTGCTTAGTCCATGGATATTAAGAATACAAGGTGAAAAGCTTTGGCGCTGCAAGTGGGATGTGGATGTGATAAACTGTTACTAATGATCTTACCGACTGTTACTGTCAAAGGAGCTTGACACTCCAGTCAGGAAGTGGTCACTGGCGACCGTCCAGCTGAAGTATTCCTTATAGTAGTTGACGTCTGTCACTGTTTGGCAGTTGGATGTGGTAAAACCAGGAGAACTGCAGCACTGAAAGCTCCATCTGAAAATAAAGAATATTGGGTTCATTTACATCCACAACTACGTTAATTTAGTTAACAACAGGATTGTTTTACTCCACCTGCACTTAAAGTTTCCCTAATTAACGTTTTGTTTCTTAAAAACGATCTGATTGATTTTCTTTTTATTAATTAAGGCAAAGACAAATGACTTACTTCCTGTCCTGGAAGAGGTTGCTGCGATCACTGTAGACGCCTGCGATCACTTCATTCTCTCCACATTTGAAGCCCTTTGACTCCCAATGTTCGTTCGTAGGCTTCGACCACTTGCATGCTCTTTGTAACTTGAAAGCCTTGCACGAAAACGCCCAAAGTCGATCTTTTTTGTCGTTATTGTAGAGACTATTGTGGAAAGAAATCAGCACGTTAGAAAGTTATGGATTACCATGTTGAGGAATAATGTATAAACCATAACTGGATTTGTACTGCCTACCTTGTAATGCCAGATACAGCTTGACTATTAGGACAAGTGTGACTGAACGTGTTCTCCAAGGTATTGTCCCACTCGCTGTATGCATGGAGGTAATCCGCTGTAAGAGAAAGGTACGTTTACTGGGTGAGTTACAGGCAAAGCTGTGAACAGGAAAAGGTCTAACAGACTGGAAAAGTGACATTTAACTAGCATGGTTAAGATATTCCCTGTTGGTCTAACTGCTTTATTTGCGTACTTACTGCAGACATACAGCTTGTTGATCTTCAGAATGTCATTCTCTGACATGCCGTCCCTCTGGCCTATTTGTGCTGAGACGTCGAGGGGAACGATGGTATCTCCTGAATTCTTTGAGAAGTCTTTCGGTGCATAATGCATTACAGACGTGTAGTCGTATGGAACATTGAGGTTGTTTGTCTCCCATCGGCCAAAGTTTCCTTCTTGTCCTTTCAGGATGTTTCCAAAGTTGATCCTGACGAAAGCGTCCCTGTCACTTCTACTTTGCTCGTGCCAGAAGCCGAGTGCGTGGATGAGCTCATGCTGAATGATGCCCTTCTGAAGGCATCCTGTATCCAGAGATAATTGTTGGGACTTTCCGGTTCTCCCAACCCACGACCAACATCCGTTTTGTTTCACGATGCTGACGTAGTCGGTCTGGTCAGTACGAGTAACAAACCGGATGCAGGTGCTCATGTGGAAGCCACTGATTGCATCGTCAATCTGGATCTTTTCAGAGCTGGTAAAGGAATCACTCACGACATATGGCACTGTAACTGTCTTCAGTACCTTTAGCCATCTGCAGTTATCACAGATTCTGGCATTCCTTGCGTTTGAGACGAAAACATCTCCTTCGGTTAAATGTTCTTTTATTTGTTGGTTTGCTGTCAGGATTTGTGAGTTGACTGTCTTGGTATCTATAAAGAGAATAACATAGGTTTAGTCCAATTATATAGATTTGCGAAACAATGTTAATTGTTCTACTGATAACAAAAATAGCCAACACAAAGATACATGTATACATATACATATATAGTACACACAGTCATTGGCATGTACAATGGAACTAATTACCTTGTGTTTTTCCTTGGCAGAAATTGAAACTCCAGCGATGATCTCTGTCAATAAAAAAACAACGTCATTAGAAAGTTAAAGTTATTGTTACTAATGTCATCAATAGAGGCTCAATATGACTGGCAGCAGTGGTAGTAAACACAATGTAAATGTTGACTGTTTCATTGAATGTCTATAAACATGAACATGTAACATTAATAAATGTTAAAAGTAGAAACACACTCTGGCGTCAGTATATTTACCCGTTGTCATTGTTCTTGAGCTGGGTCTGGACTCCTGTGAGGAAGTGGCCTGCAGGAAGTTGCCAGTTGAAGTCTTCGCCCCAGTAGTTGACCATCGGAGTTTTACGACATTCAAATGTGAACAAGTTTGGAGCAGAGCAGCAGAGGAACTTCCAACTGAAACAAGATCAGATCAAGCAAACCATTCAACATTTAATCAAGGAGTGAATTCTACTATGATGTGACTGTTATGAACAGGGACAAACTTCATTAATGACAGGTATTCAATAGTGTTAATATTTCAGTGCATAATTACAGCAAACTACCAACCTTCTGCCTCCTTGTGCGTTGTTGTAATTGCTGTAGACGCCAGCAACCACATGATTGGCCGGGCAATTGTAGCTGAGTTCTTTCTCATATAAGTCCTGGGAACTGGACCAGGAGCAGTCGGAGGTGGGGCCGAAAGACTTGCACTCAATCTTCCATTGGCGATCTTGGTCATTGGCACTGTAGGAGCTTTAACATGAATCAAAATGGTTTAATGGAAGGATCAGTAGAAACAGTGAATATGAATTGTACATTTTGATTTAGAAGTTATTGAAATGTTTTCATATTCATGTGCAAGTTTACCTATTAATCTGAGACACGACGTGTTTGTCTGGACAAGCATGACGCAGAATGCCTCTCAAGCTGTTGCCATAGTCCTCTGCTCTGAGTCCAGCTGCAAACAGGTGGTTACATGATTAATAATCAACATCATCAATACAATACAAACTCAGCCTATATTTACAAATGAGAGATCAATGATCTTACCTGTCAGAAGGACGGAAACCACGATGAAGGTCCACATTGTGAGTGATGTGTCGGTGTCTGACCTGTGAGGAGACTGCCTTCACCGACTGCAGGTGCTGCAATTTATACGCTTGTGATGAGGAAATAGTGACACTAATTCTTCACCTGTGGGCGTGTTGATCCATTTCTTGATCATGTGTGTGTGTGTGTGTGTTGCCACATTTCTTGTGCATGTGTATTTGTTACCTAATTCCAAACAGCAGAGCTATGTGAGGTCACTTGTTAACAAAAGAGAAGATAAATTCCCCTCTCTTCTTCTGTCGTGCCATAAGTACTAATTATCTAATGACTTGCATAATATTTACAACATCTTCCTCATCGCTGATCATTTACCAGATTAGTATTATCAAGTTTAAAAAAATACCAGAACCAGATCACGTCAACTGTGGGGAAACATGATTGCACAATGTATTTGTCAAATAATTCCACAATTTTTGTAGTTGCTTTTTCTGCACTGATGACAGATAAAGTTAGAGGGAAAGAGATCCTGCTCGGGTAAATATAGTATCATGCACATTTACCATCAGTGATTGAACACGGTGAACTATAGCAGGGCTCTCAAGTTTTTAAGACAGGTAAGAGTGACATATCCTCCTCCTCCTCCTCCTCTCCCCTTAAGACCGAAATGCGTGACAGTCACGTTCAATGCGTGACACTTGAGAGCCCTGCTATAGAAGGAAATAAACACAAAGAAAAGACAGCAACACAGTCTTGTAATGATCTCCTACTCATACCAGGGTGCTCAGGTCCAATGAGAATCTCTTGGTCGCTGTTTAAAGGCATCTGGTTGTCCTGCCGTGCCCCTACCATCTTCAAGGAATACTCCACTGACGTGATGAAGAGAGGAGGATGAGGAGAAACCTCCAATCCATCATGGATCCATGAGCTCAATGTGTTACAAGCATTGCTCCTTCTGTATATCACTGAATATGTTCCTCCTGGTGGAGGATTTAACGTGAAACTGTGCATTCATCTTCATCCCAACTCAACATGACACAGAGGTGGACTGAAGCACTTGGGAGGTACATGTGAAGAAGCCTTGAATGCACAGCTGGATGCAGTGATATCTGAACATGTTATCACTCACATGAGCAAATTAACAATACATTTGGTTGTAACTACTGACTGTTGTCTACACTAAAACAGTTTAGTGTCATCATGGGTGTGATTGACATTTTTATGATCGCTGTCTAAAGCAGTTAATCGTCTCTGGTGATGACGAAGCCACGAGATATTTGTCTGAGCTCTATTATCCTCTAATTGAACTTTTGGCTTGAAACTTATAACTTGAGAGTTTAGAAAATATTTGACCTAAATAAAACAAGGTGTGTCTCTTTTAATTGTAGCTCACGTTTAGTTGAACGCCTCACCAGTCCAGTCTGCTGTAACAGCAGCAGCCAAGTGGTTCACAAGTATCCAACACTCATTGATCTACATTCACACTTCATTTGGATGAGTTTGTAGAAATGTTTTCACTTTGACACTGAGGAGTCTGTTTCTGTTCTTCAATGACAAAAGCTTGAAAAAGTCCACTGAGATTCAAAGCAAAACATAGGAAAAGTCTTGAACTCTGGAATCTTGAACTGTTCATCACTCGAGGTGCGCCAAAACAATGCAGTGGGTGTGGACCAGAATATTTGACATTGATGACATTTTTATTTTGATGCCAGGTGTCGTGCTGAATTACAGTCAACAGTTTAATTATCAATATTCCACCTGCATGCGTGTCAAATGAATCTCCGCGATTCATAGTCATCATTTACAGTCAGTCAGGTGAAAACCATTCAAAACGTAAGATGACACATGAATGCAGGTAATAGCTTGGCAATAACAAGCAAGTCATTGCTTCTGTTGTTGACTGATTCATTAATTGGTGGGAAGTCCTTCAGTGAGGAATCTGTTCCGGTAATTATGTGAGAGTCACTTCTTGGCATTTGATAGAAATATGTGTCTGACGTCTGGGCTCAAACTGGTTTTGTGCAATAATTAGGTCAAAGTCATTATCAGCATAACTTTTATGGATAAACAAGAGGAGCACAGCCAAGAGAAACTCACGCAACATGAGTTATTAAATAACAGCAGAAATGAAGTTCAAGCGTAAGTTCAGTGAGGAAGGCACTCTTTACTCTCCGGTTCACTCCAGGGGGATTCTGCATTCGCAGACATCAGCATTACCACCTTTTGCTTATCCAAATTCAGGATGGAGTCCAATCGACAAAAACTTTGCACTATTCAAATATATGCAATTATATTAAATTATTGTTAAACTCTAAAACAAATCTCTCCTGATTGAAATACATATGTCAAAGTACTGAACTGCTGGTTAGAAAGCAAAAAGGATGGATGTCAATGAGGTCACATCCATTCTTGATGGTTAAAACTTTTGCGGCTTCTTTTATTCACTTTCTCAGACTATTATTGCCTTAATCTGATCTTTGAGGTGTTCAGTGTGGATGCTCTTAATAACCAAATAAAGATTAATACAGTCGTGTAATATTTATTATACATGTCTTATATATCCATATCATTTACTATGTACCAATAGTATACAATGCATGCGAATTGGACAATACAGCATTTTAAGGAATATACAAACAACCTTTTAATTTGTGCTTATTTTGTGCAAGTAAACTTGTTAACATCAGCAGTTAGCCTCTACTTTCTTAATGCTAACTTGTCAATAAACATATCTAACTATACATAACAATTAGTTAAACATTTTGAAAGTTTGATGAAGCACATCAAATGTTTTTTTTGTATTTTAAGTTAAATTTCCAGGCTGTGGGTGCATGAAAAGTATCATTGACAAGCTCATCGACTTTATGACAAAAAGCACCCGATAAAGCCAGCAAGCTAAACCCAAACATTTATTATCTTATCACAATATTCTAATTTATTTCCACTTTGGCTGCTAAACCTTGTAAACAATATAATCTCTAGAAAATACCAAAACATTATCAGTTACATAAGAATGAAGCAGGACCGGCTAATTGGCCTCCACCTGGAGTCCCTACCTCCAAACAGGAGGGTTATGTAAGAGACGTCTGTGTCTAAGTGTTACTCAACACCACAGAAGGGCGGTAACAGCAGCTATTGCTGGGCTCAGTATGTTTGCAATAGTTGACGTTACCTGATTTTTTATAATTGTTTTACGTCAAGTGGCATGTTGTCTCGTCTCTTTACATTTTATTTGTTAAAGCTACCATGAAGATCTTTTGTTCTGTTGGTTTTGACAGACCCTGAAGACCAACACAACATTGTTTTTGAGTCCCTTTAGAAAGCAGGTAGTCGGACCCGATGACAGGCATTAAGAATAACTATATCCAATAATATTCTGGCTGCTGAACTTGTTTGCTCATGTTGGTCATTAGGCATTAGTTTTACATTGAGTCTTGAGGGGTTATATTTGTGACAGGATTTCCTGTCCCCTGAAGTTTTGTCAGCACCAAAGAGGTAAAGAAAAAATTGTTATTCTCTTTCCTTTCCCTCCTCAACTCTGCAACCTGCCCCCTCCAATGCAACCCCCTCGTTCCCATGCATTCTTTGTGGCCTCAGAAACCCAATATACCCCTTTTGGTGTGTCCACAGATCCTCAGTGTGGCCTTTCCGCCGTGCCAGCTGCCTTTCCCTCCTTCAGCCAAATGGAATGTTAAGCCCCACTTGTGGCTGGCTTTGTCCCCCGTCATGCAAGGCAAACAAAAGGCAAAGTGGCTTTTCATTGTATTAGGGAAGTCCAAAACCCCCAAATCCTCCTTCTCACCCATTTTTGCCTCTGCTCTCACAAAGAAACGTGTGCAGCGGAAAAGTGTGTGAGCCAAAGAGGAGCATGCACACAAGGACACACAGACACACACGGGCCTGCAGGGATGTCGGTCAGCAGGTGTGTGCATGCACACAGGAGTGCCATGTTTCTCTTTGGCACGCACACACACACACACACACACACACACACACACACACACACACACACACACACACACACACACACACACACACACACACACACACACACACTAGTACCTGAGCCATACCTGGCAGCCACTCCTTCTGTTTGATTGATCTATCATTAAGTCATTGTTGGCAACACACATACATCAAATACTCAGTCCTACCAGAGCAAAGTTATCAAACCTCTTCATCAAGAGAAACTGACTGAAAACATATTCCAATGACAACATGGATTTCTTTTTTCAAAATGGCATGCATGGCTGGAGTGAATCTGCTTCTTTTTTCCATGAATAATGTCACCTTTATTTTTTTTTGCTGTAAACGGGTTTATGGAAAAAAGATGATGAATATTGTTTTTGAGAGAGCAAGAACCTCCGGTAAAGCATAACAAAAGTACAAAGCTGATTCGTTGTGGAACAGTGGCTCAACTTTGTGAATGCCGGTGACGTTTTTCTGATAAAACAACATATCCAAACTTCCTTCTTCGTCCCAAAGGTCAACCGTCATAATTACTACAGCTGCTGAAGCGCTTTGTCACAACAACTGTTGTTTTGGGGCATTTTCTTGAACTACTTGTGTGGTTGTTTTTCTTGGGAGTATAACCTTTTAATATACCAACATTGTGGATTTGCAAGAACAGACCTCTATTAGCAGTATTTCCCCAAAGGCCAGCTACAGAGCACAGCAATGCCATTTACTAAACAATGTCCTCCTGATGCAAAACCAATGATTCCTTGCGAAGAAGATGAAGAAAAACGGAAGACGTGTCATAGATGGTAGCAATAATTCTGTGTGTGCAGATGGAGGCCTCCAACCTGCAGCAAGGACTGATGGATGCATCGATGCGTTTTGATTGGGTTAAATAGTGGTTTGTCGTTCTGATGATGCAATTATATATTTTAGCACACAACTCCTTTAAACAATGGTAGGACCTTCCTTGCAGTGGCGGCCGTCAGGGCCTGCTAAGCCTTTTCTGCTGGCCTAAACAGAACCACAAAGTTATAGCTATTTTATAATAATTATTAATTTATTTTAATTTTTTCACAAATACACTACATGTATTATAATTCTGTTTCCCTAAAACCTTATTTTCTCATTGCACATCTCCTCAGCTTCTGGCTGCTTGCCGGTTAAACTACATGGTGACGGCCAGCTAGGGGGTTCTGTACGTGTGATTCCTCACAGAGACAGCAGCAGCAGATTGATTAAATGAATATGAATATATATTTTAGCAGACTGATCCTCTGATATTTAATAGCTTGTGTCGCGTGAGTCTCTCCTGGCAGTGTTACACTTGTTTATCCAGAACGGGCCTGCTGATGATCGCTGTGACCTAATTATTGCGAAAAACCAGTTTAAGTCTGGATGTCTGGCAGATATCTCTGACAAATACAAACAATCCAACCTGGTTTTTAATTAAAATAGAGTGAAGATGAGCCTCTGCTTTTTTTAGCACCAAAGACATTTTTAGACAATGATTTCAGTATTTTCTTTATTGAATAAAAGAAAACTTCTGATTCACCTTCCCTTTTGTTGGGTCACACAGTGATGCAGCAAGACTATTGGATCATAGTCATAGTAGTAGTGGAGGTGTAATATGAAGCTGAATATCATCCGTATATATCATCCGTATAATCATGACAAACAATGTATGAATGTGCCTAAAGGGAGCATAGAGGTCACACAGCAGAGGTCCGCAGGTGGAGCCTTGAGGAACTCCACATCACACTCCAAGAAGATAAGAATTGAACGAATCGTGGACCGTGCCAGAGACCAAGCTGGGTTTTTACCCTGTGCAGCACTGAGACCCAGAAGCACGATAATTGACATTTTATCATTTTATCAAATTTGTTTCATTATATATGTTAAAATGTTAAAGTTATGCTGGTAAAGGTGCATGATACAATATCTACCCAAGCAGGATCTCATTCCAAGTTCTGTAACTTCATCTGTCTTCAGTGTAAAAACTGAAAAGAGTACTTTTGAGAATTAGTACATGTGAATTTTGCTGAAATATTTCCCCTCAGTTGATGTGATCTGGTGAGAAGATTATTTCCCACTAATTATACTAGACAGTAGTTCTGGTAAATGATCAGCGATGAGGAAGATGTTGTAATTATGATGCAAGTCATTAGATAATTAGTACTTATGGCACGACAGAAGAAGAGAGGGGAATTTATCTTCTCTTTTGTTAACAAGTGACCTCACATAGCTCTGCTGTTTGGAATGAGGTAACAAATACACATGCACAAGAAATGTGGCAACACACACACACACATGATCAAGAAATGGATCAACACGCCCACAGGTGAAGAATTAGTGTCACTATTTCCTCGTCACAAGCGTATAAATTGCAGCACCTGCAGTCGGTGAAGGCAGTCTCCTCACAGGTCAGACACCGACACATCACTCACAATGTGGACCTTCATCGTGGTTTCCGTCCTTCTGACAGGTAAGATCATTGATCTCTCATTTGTAAATATAGGCTGAGTTTGTATTGTATTGATGATGTTGATTATTAATCATGTAACCACATGTTTGCAGCTGGACTCAGAGCAGAGGACTATGGCAACAGCTTGAGAGGCATTCTGCGTCATGCTTGTCCAGACAAACACGTCGTGTCTCAGATTAATAGGTAAACTTGCACATGAATATGAAAACATTTCAATAACTTCTAAATCAAAATGTACAATTCATATTCACTGTTTCTACTGATCCTTCCATTAAACCATTTTGATTCATGTTAAAGCTCCTACAGTGCCAATGACCAAGATCGCCAATGGAAGATTGAGTGCAAGTCTTTCGGCCCCACCTCCGACTGCTCCTGGTCCAGTTCCCAGGACTTATATGAGAAAGAACTCAGCTACAATTGCCCGGCCAATCATGTGGTTGCTGGCGTCTACAGCGACTACAACAACGCACAAGGAGGCAGAAGGTTGGTAGTTTGCTGTAATTATGCACTGAAATATTAACACTATTCAATACCTGTCATTAATGAAGATTGTCCCTGTTCATAACAGTCACATCATAGTAGAATTCACTCCTTGATTAAATGTTGAATGGTTTGCTTGATCTGATCTTGTTTCAGTTGGAAGTTCCTCTGCTGCTCTGCTCCAAACTTTCTCACATTTGAATGTCGTAAAACTCCGATGGTCAACTACTGGGGCGAAGACTTCAACTGGCAACTTCCTGCAGGCCACTTCCTCACAGGAGTCCAGACCCAGCTCAAGAATAATGACAACGGGTAAATATACTGACGCCAGAATGTGTTTCTACTTTTAACATTTATTAATGTTCATGTTTATAGACATGAAATGAAACAGTCAACATTTATATTGCGTTTACTACCACTGCTGCCAGTCATATTGAGCCTCTATTGATGTATTTAGTAACAATAACTTTAACTTTCTAATGACGTTGCTTTCTTATTGACAGAGATCATCGCTGGAGTTTCAATTTCTGCCAAGGAAAAACACAAGGTAATTAGTTCCATTGTACTTGCCAATGACTGTGTGTACTATATATGTATATGTATACATGTATCCTTGTGTTGGCTATTTTTGTGATCAGTAGAACAATTAACATTGTTTCGCAAATCAATGTAATCGGACTAAACCTATGTTATTCTCTTTATAGATACCAAGACAGTCAACTCACAAATCCTGACAGCAAACCAACAAATAAAAGAACATTTAACCGAAGGAGATGTTTTCGTCTCAAACGCAAGGAATGCCAGAATCTGTGATAACTGCAGATGGCTAAAGCTACTGAAGACAGTTACAGTGCCATATGTCGTGAGTGATTCCTTTACCAGCTCTGAAAAGAACCAGATTGACGATGCAATCAGTGGCTTCCACATGAGCACCTGCATCCGGTTTGTTACTCGTACTGACCAGACCGACTACGTCAGCATCGTGAAACAAAACGGATGTTGGTCGTGGGTTGGGAGAACCGGAAAGTCCCAAGAACTATCTCTGGATACAGGATGCCTTCAGAAGGGCATCATTCAGCATGAGCTCATCCACGCACTCGGCTTCTGGCACGAGCAAAGTAGAAGTGACAGGGACGCTTTCGTCAGGATCAACTTTGGAAACATCCTGAAAGGACAAGAAGGAAACTTTGGCCGATGGGAGACAAACAACCTCAATGTTCCATACGACTACACGTCTGTAATGCATTATGCACCGAAAGACTTCTCAAAGAATTCAGGAGATACCATCGTTCCCCTCGACGCCTCAGCACAAATAGGCCAGAGGGACGGCATGTCAGAGAATGACATTCTGAAGATCAACAAGCTGTATGTCTGCAGTAAGTACGCAAATAAATCAGTTCGACCAATAGGGAATATCTTAACCATGCTAGTTAAATGTCACTTTTCCAGTCTGTTAGACCTTTTCCTGTTCACAGCTTTGCCTGTAACTCACCCAGTAAACGTACCTTTCTCTTACAGCGGATTACCTCCATGCATACAGCGAGTGGGACAATACCTTGGAGAACACGTTCAGTCACACTTGTCCTAATAGTCAAGCTGTATCTGGCATTACAAGGTAGGCAGTACAAATCCAGTTATGGTTTATACATTATTCCTCAACATGGTAATCCATAACTTTCTAACGTGCTGATTTCTTTCCACAATAGTCTCTACAATAACGACAAAAAAGATCGACTTTGGGCGTTTTCGTGCAAGGCTTTCAAGTTACAAAGAGCATGCAAGTGGTCGAAGCCGACGAATGAACATTGGGAGTCAAAGGGCTTCAAATGTGGAGAGAATGAAGTGATCGCAGGCGTCTACAGTGATCGCAGCAACCTCTTCCAGGACAGGAAGTAAGTCATTTGTCTTTGCCTTAATTAATAAAAAGAAAATCAATCAGATCGTTTTTAAGAAACAAAACGTTAATTAGGAAAACTTTAAGTGCAGGTGGAGTAAAACAATCCTGTTGTTTACTAAATTAACGTAGTTGTGGATGTAAATGAACCCAATATTCTTTATTTTCAGATGGAGCTTTCAGTGCTGCAGTTCTCCTGGTTTTACCACATCCAACTGCCAAACAGTGACAGACGTCAACTACTATAAGGAATACTTCAGCTGGACGGTTGCCAGCGACCACTTCCTGACTGGAGTGTCAAGCTCCTTTGATAGTAACAGTCGGTAAGATCATTAGTAACAGTTTATCACATCCACATCCCACTTGCAGCGCCAAAGCTTTTCACCTTGTATTCTTAATATCTATGGACTAAGCAGTGTGTTAATGCTCTTCAAACCTTATTGTTTCTCGTTGACAGTGACCGTCGGTGGAGTTATACATACTGCCAGGGCAACGGTCAGTGAAGCTACCATGAAGGAGAAGATCCTGGACAAGATGTTTTGCTGATCCACAATAATGCAGCAACTTGATTGCTGTTGCATCACCTGTTGGCTGTCAGCTCTGATTGAGGCCTTCTAAATGTATATTTGTGAGCGGCTGCTGGTTGAACCAACTAAGACTCGTGACCAGAAAGGTCACTGACAGATACTTAGTTTGGCATGATGCTCTGCTTTGTGTGCCAGATGCATTAGCGTGCTTCAACTGAACACTATGGAAAACAAAATACATTCAAAGAGTGCAATCAATGTCCATCTGCCTCCTGAAAGTTGAAGTTGGAAATGTTAAGAGATTCCTTCACTTTATTATAGCAGCAACTGTGTCACCATCACTGGTGGGGGTTACTGCCCTGCATTCATACAGATTGTGCTGATGTAAGATCAATAACACCGCAACAGAGAAACTGGTCTCAGAGTTGCACTCGTGATGCACTTGTGAAAGAAAACACAACCTCAATATGGTTATAGTGTGTTGATGCAAAGCTCAATGATGTCTGAGTTATTCCCTGTTCTCACACAGTGGATCAGATTGGTGGAGCTGTGTATGTGTCACATAGCTGGAGGGTCCATGTTTCTCATGCAATGTCCCTCTCCTGGTGTTAAACCAGGTTTGTAACATTAAATATGTGATTAATGTGATGTATTTAATTACTGATCTATATTAGATCATTCGGTCATTCTCTGTCAGGTGATGAACCAGACTTAACTTGAATACTTTGATACCTCCAAAGTGATTTAATGATTATATGTTTAAATGTATAGTATTCATTTGTGGATTTTAATGCAGATTACTGTATTGCAATTGATGTACATAGATATCGGTAGTCAGACAAAATCCTGTATTTGCTTTTCTAACTTGTAAATAAAGTCAACAGGAAATATAATATCTGAGTTTCTGGGCTTAATAACCTGATTCAATACATGTTCACACTGCAATATTCATATATTTGATGTTAATTCAGCCACATTAATGTTCAGACTTTTTCAAAACAGTGGTGATGAGTCTTTCCAAGAGACAACTACTAATCTAGCTGAGCTTTAATGTCAGCATGTGTTTTGGATGACTCAACTTAAAAAAAGAACTGACAACACACACGTGAAAGTATTTAACACCAGGGTGGTCAACCTTCTTCACTGAAAATACACACATTACATGCTGTTGCTAGTGTATAAACAGTGTAGAATATACTAAATATGATGCAAGACTTGTTCATGTATCAATACTTTTGACCCTATATGCGATAAGTAATGTTTTATAAAACTTAGTTTGGGAGTTGAAACCAATAGATCCTTGAAGAGTGTCCTCTGGTGTCCACCATAAGCGAGTGTTGTGACAACAAGTCATTTAAATGTGTTTGTATTACACCCAGCAATAACCCACTTGAGTCCAGGAATGAATCTAAAGTTCTTTAAAAACAGGGCCTGATCCCTTATGATCTAAAAATTGCCATTTGGGCTACGTTTTTAAAGGGCCGGTCATGTAGGCCAATAGTCCTAACATTTTTGGCAGAAATTGACACGAGTGGCAGCGGGTCACTCCGGACAATACCTGCGATTTGGGATAAGACAATTGGCCTACATGACTACATACAATTGTAGTCCAAATGGCAGTTTTTGGAGATAAGGAAACTGCTATTTGGCCTAGAATATCTCCATCACTCAAGGGGCTAGGAAGCTGAAATTACACCTGTAGTATCGTCTCGACCTATCTATGCACTGGTGTGAATGGCAGTGTGACAGCACAAAGTTTTCTGGAGACTTCTGATTTCAAATGGCCAAGGGGAAATCCGCAGACTTTAACCCAAGGAAGGTGGCCCTAAATCAGATACAACACATCCTCAACGTGGCCTTTTTTCTGTCCTTTTCCAAGGGGCTAAGAAGCTGATATTACACATGTAAGATTATCTCAACCTATGTCTACACTTGTGTAAATGGCAGTGTGACAGCACAAAGTTTTCTGGAGACTTTTGAGGTCAAATGACCCAGTTGAAATCCACAGATTTTAACCCAAAGAAGGTGGCCCTAAATCGGATACAATACATCTTCAACGTGCCCTTTTTTCGGTCCTTTTCCAAGGGGCTAAGAAGCTGATGGTACACATGTACGATCATCTCAACATATGGATGCACTGGTGTGGATGGCAGCCTGACAGCACAACGTTTTCTGGAGACTTGATTTAAAATGACCAAGGGGAAATCCGCGGCTTTTACACGAGTAAGGGTGCCCAAAATCAGATGAAATAACTCTGCAATGACCCACTGAAAATTCAAACTCATCCGATTTGCTTAAAACTCGGGACACTAAGAGGGCTCTTCCCAGGCATGCACCTTCATAAGTTTCAGCCTTCTAGCCAAGAGCATTCTGCACGTATAATTCGGGAAATATGGGAAAATGTCTGCCTTTTGTCACACCAGTCTTTTCGCTTCTTTCATATAACTTAAATCAAAGTACGGGCATGGATCCTTTTCATCTTCGAAACGGCGATTGAAAACATGAAATACCTCAAATTTGGTGCTCATAGATCCAAATTAAGGTCCCCAAAAACCGGCCCAAAGGGTAAAATTGGGGCCTTATTCCCTTATCTTTTGATATTTTTTGACCAAAGTAAAAATGGCCATAACATTTCAAATATTAGTTAATTCATCCCTTGACAACCATCTCCACATTCCTTCATCCCTTGACCCCATCTCAAAATTGGAAGTAAAAACATGAAATAACTGTTATATCGTATTCATTTGTCTATTTATTCTATTAAGATGTTGCAATAACAGAAACAAATATCTGGGTGTAAAATCAGTGCCTCGAAATCATGATAGATGCTAATGATTGAAAAAGAGAAAGTAAATTGTGTGAATGCTGGAATCATTCACGGGCAATTTTCATAGAAAATATTTATAATTATTAATTCCCCACTTTTTTTTTTACAACTTTAGTCCTTCCACATCTTTCGATGTAAACACTTTAAAATGTTCAGCTCAATATTTAGACAACTTTCAAACACTTTGGGTATTATTTAAGTGTTAAAACATATCTAAAACGTATCTAAATCTCTTTAACTTAGACAAATATCTAGGGTTTAAACTGTCATCAGACTTTTCCTATGTTTTGCTTTGAATGTCAGTGGACTTTTTCAAGCTTTTGTCATTGAAGAACAGAAACAGACTCCTCAGTGTCAAAGTGAAAACATTTCTACAAACTCATCCAAATGAAGTGCGAATGTAGATCAATGAGTGTTGGATACTTGTGAACCACTTGGCTGCTGCTGTTACAGCAGACTGGACTGGTGAGGCGTTCAACTAAACGTGAGCTACAATTAAAAGAGACACACCTTGTTTTATTTAGGTCAAATATTTTCTAAACTCTCAAGTTATAAGTTTCAAGCCAAAAGTTTAATTAGAGGATAATAGAGCTCAGACAAATATCTCGTGGCTTCGTCATCACCAGAGACGATCAACTGCTTTAGACAGCGATCATAAAAATGTCAATCACACCCATGATGACACTAAACTGTTTTAGTGTAGACAACAATCAGTAGTTACAACCAAATGTATTGTTAATTTGCTCATGTGAGTGATAACATGTTCAGATATCACTGCATCCAGCTGTGCATTCAAGGCTTCTTCACATGTACCTCCCAAGTGCTTCAGTCCACCTCTGTGTCATGTTGAGTTGGGATGAAGATGAATGCACAGTTTCACGTTAAATCCTCCACCAGGAGGAACATATTCAGTGATATACAGAAGGAGCAATGCTTGTAACACATTGAGCTCATGGATCCATGATGGATTGGAGGTTTCTCCTCATCCTCCTCTCTTCATCACGTCAGTGGAGTATTCCTTGAAGATGGTAGGGGCACGGCAGGACAACCAGATGCCTTTAAACAGCGACCAAGAGATTCTCATTGGACCTGAGCACCCTGGTATGAGTAGGAGATCATTACAAGACTGTGTTGCTGTCTTTTCTTTGTGTTTATTTCCTTCTATAGCAGGGCTCTCAAGTGTCACGCGTTGAACGTGACTGTCACGCATTTCGGTCTTAAGGGGAGAGGAGGAGGAGGAGGATATGTCACTCTTACCTGTCCTAAAAACTTGAGAGCCCTGCTATAGTTCACCGTGTTCAATCACTGATGGTAAATGTGCATGATACTATATTTACCCGAGCAGGATCTCTTTCCCTCTAACTTTATCTGTCATCAGTGCAGAAAAAGCAACTACAAAAATTGTGGAATTATTTGACAAATACATTGTGCAATCATGTTTCCCCACAGTTGACGTGATCTGGTTCTGGTATTTTTTTAAACTTGATAATACTATTCTGGTAAATGATCAGCAATGAGGAAGATGTTGTAATTATGATGCAAGTCATTAGATAATTAGTACTCATGGCACGACAGAAGAAGAGAGGGGAATTTATCTTCTCTTTTGTTAACAAGTGACCTCACATAGCTCTGCTGTTTGGAATGAGGCAACAAATACACATGCACAAGAAATGTGGCAACACACACACACACACACATGATCAAGAAATGGATCAACACGCCCACAGGTGAAGAATTAGTGTCACTATTTCCTCGTCACAAGCGTATAAATTGCAGCACCTGCAGTCGGTGAAGGCAGTCTCCTCACAGGTCAGACACCGACACATCACTCACAATGTGGACCTTCATCGTGGTTTCCGTCCTTCTGACAGGTAAGATCATTGATCTCTCATTTGTAAATATAGGCTGAGTTTGTATTGTATTGATGATGTTGATTATTAATCATGTAACCACATGTTTGCAGCTGGACTCAGAGCAGAGGACTATGGCAACAGCTTGAGAGGCATTCTGCGTCATGCTTGTCCAGACAAACACGTCGTGTCTCAGATTAATAGGTAAACTTGCACATGAATATGAAAACATTTCAATAACTTCTAAATCAAAATGTACAATTCATATTCACTGTTTCTACTGAACCTTCCATTAAATCATTTTGATTCATGTTAAAGCTCCTACAGTGCCAATGACCAAGATCGCCAATGGAAGATTGAGTGCAAGTCTTTCGGCCCCACCTCCGACTGCTCCTGGTCCAGTTCCCAGGACTTATATGAGAAAGAACTCAGCTACAATTGCCCGGCCAATCATGTGGTTGCTGGCGTCTACAGCGACTACAACAACGCACAAGGAGGCAGAAGGTTGGTAGTTTGCTGTAATTATACACTGAAATATTAACACTATTGAATACCTGTCATTAATGAAGATTGTCCCTGTTCATAACAGTCACATCATAGTAGAATTCACTCCTTGATTAAATGTTAAATGGTTTGCTTGATCTGATCTTGTTTCAGTTGGAAGTTCCTCTGCTGCTCTGCTCCAAACTTTCTCACATTTGAATGTCGTAAAACTCCGATGGTCAACTACTGGGGCGAAGACTTCAACTGGCAACTTCCTGCAGGCCACTTCCTCACGGGAGTCCAGACCCAGCTCAAGAATAATGACAACGGGTAAATATACTGACGCCAGAATGTGTTTCTACTTTTAACATTTATTAATGTTACATGTTCATGTTTATAGACATTAAATGAAACAGTCAACATTTATATTGCGTTTACTACCACTGCTGCCAGTCATATTGAGCCTCTATTGATGAATTTAGTAACAATAACTTTAACTTTCTAATGACGTTGCTTTTTTATTGACAGAGATCATCGCTGGAGTTTCAATTTCTGCCAAGGAAAAACACAAGGTAATTAGTTCCATTGTACTTGCCAATGACTGTGTGTACTATTTTTTGTTATCAGTAGACCAATTAACATTGTTTCGCAAATCAATATAATCGGACTAAACCTATGTTTTTCTCTTTATAGATACCAAGACAGTCAACTCACAAATCCTGACAGCAAACCAACAAATAAAAGAACATTTAACCGAAGGAGATGTTTTCGTCTCAAACGCAAGGAATGCCAGAATCTGTGATAACTGCAGATGGCTAAAGCTACTGAAGACAGTTACAGTGCCATATGTCGTGAGTGATTCCTTCACCAGCTCTGAAAAGATCCAGATTGACGATGCAATCAGTGGCTTCCACATGAGCACCTGCATCCGGTTTGTTACTCGTACTGACCAGACCGACTACGTCAGCATCGTGAAACAAAACGGATGTTGGTCGTGGGTTGGGAGAACCGGAAAGTCCCAACAATTATCTCTGGATACAGGATGCCTTCAGAAGGGCATCATTCAGCATGAGCTCATCCACGCACTCGGCTTCTGGCACGAGCAAAGTAGAAGTGACAGGGACGCTTTCGTCAGGATCAACTTTGGAAACATCCTGAAAGGACGAGAAGGAAACTTTGGCCGATGGGAGACAAACAACCTCAATGTTCCATACGACTACACGTCTGTAATGCATTATGCACCGAAAGACTTCTCAAAGAATTCAGGAGATACCATCGTTCCCCTCGACGCCTCAGCACAAATAGGCCAGAGGGACGGCATGTCAGAGAATGACATTCTGAAGATCAACAAGCTGTATGTCTGCAGTAAGTACGCAAATAAATCAGTTCGACCAATAGGGAATATCTTAACCATGCTAGTTAAATGTCACTTTTCCAGTCTGTTAGACCTTTTCCTGTTCACAGCTTTGCCTGTAACTCACCCAGTAAACGTACCTTTCTCTTACAGCGGATTACCTCCATGCATACAGCGAGTGGGACAATACCTTGGAGAACACGTTCAGTCACACTTGTCCTAATAGTCAAGCTGTATCTGGCATTACAAGGTAGGCAGTACAAATCCAGTTATGGTTTATACATTATTCCTCAACATGGTAATCCATAACTTTCTAACGTGCTGATTTCTTTCCACAATAGTCTCTACAATAACGACAAAAAAGATCGACTATGGGCGTTTTCGTGCAAGGCTTTCAAGTTACAAAGAGCATGCAAGTGGTCGAAGCCGACGAACGAACATTGGGAGTCAAAGGGCTTCAAATGTGGAGAGAATGAAGTGATCGCAGGCGTCTACAGTGATCGCAGCAACCTCTTCCAGGACAGGAAGTAAGTCATTTGTCTTTGCCTTAATTAATAAAAAGAAAATCAATCAGATCGTTTTTAAGAAACAAAACGTTAATTAGGGAAACTTTAAGTGCAGGTGGAGTAAAACAATCCTGTTGTTTACTAAATTAACGTAGTTGTGGATGTAAATGAACCCAATATTCTTTATTTTCAGATGGAGCTTTCAGTGCTGCAGTTCTCCTGGTTTTACCACATCCAACTGCCAAACAGTGACAGACGTCAACTACTATAAGGAATACTTCAGCTGGACGGTTGCCAGCGACCACTTCCTGACTGGAGTGTCAAGCTCCTTTGACAGTAACAGTCGGTAAGATCATTAGTAACAGTTTATCACATCCACATCCCACTTTCAGCGCCAAAGCTTTTCACCTTGTATTCTTAATATCCATGGACTAAGCAGTGTGTTAATGCTCTTCAAACCTTATTGTTTCTCGTTGACAGTGACCGTCGGTGGAGTTATACATACTGCCAGGGCAACGGTCAGTGAAGCTACCATGAAGGAGACGATCCTGGACAAGATGTTTTGCTGAGCCACAATAATGCAGCAACTTGATTGCTGTTGCATCACCTGTTGGCTGTCAGCTCTGATTGAGGCCTTCTAAATGTATATTTGTGAGCGGCTGCTGGTTGAACCAACTAAGACTCGTGACCAGAAAGGTCACTGACAGATACTTAGTTTGGCATGATGCTCTGCTTTGTGTGCCAGATGCATTAGCGTGCTTCAACTGAACACTATGGAAAACAAAATACATTCAAAGAGTGCAATCAATGTCCATCTGCCTCCTGAAAGTTGAAGTTGGAAATGTTAAGAGATTCCTTCACTTTATTATAGCAGCAACTGTGTCACCATCACTGGTGGGGGTTACTGCCCTGCATTCATACAGATTGTGCTGATGTAAGATCAATAACACCTCAACAGAGAAACTGGTCTCAGAGTTGCACTCGTGATGCACTTGTGAAAGAAAACACAACCTCAATATGGTTATAGTGTGTTGATGCAAAGCTCAATGATGTCTGAGTTATTCCCTGTTCTCACACAGTGGATCAGATTGGTGGAGCTGTGTATGTGTCACATAGCTGGAGGGTCCATGTTTCTCATGCAATGTCCCTCTCCTGGTGTTAAACCAGGTTTGTAACATTAAATATGTGATTAATGTGATGTATTTAATTACTGATCTATATTAGATCATTCAGTCATTCTCTGTCAGGTGATGAACCAGACTTAACTTGAATACTTTGATACCTCCAAAGTGATTTAATGATTATATGTTTAAATGTATAGTATTCATTTGTGGATTTTAATGCAGATTACTGTATTGCAATTGATGTACATAGATATCGGTAGTCAGACAAAATCCTGTATTTGCTTTTCTAACTTGTAAATAAAGTCAACAGGAAATATAATATCTGAGTTTCTGGGCTTAATAACCTGATTCAATACATGTTCACACTGCAATATTCATATATTTGATGTTAATTCAGCCACATTAATGTTCAGACTTTTTCAAAACAGTGGTGATGAGTCTTTCCAAGAGACAACTACTAATCTAGCTGAGCTTTAATGTCAGCATGTGTTTTGGATGACTCAACTTAAAAAAAGAACTGACAACACACACGTGAAAGTATTTAACACCAGGGTGGTCAACCTTCTTCACTGAAAATACACACATTACATGCTGTTGCTAGTGTATAAACAGTGTAGAATATACTAAATATGATGCAAGACTTGTTCATGTATCAATACTTTTGACCCTATATGCGATAAGTAATGTTTTATAAAACTTAGTTTGGGAGTTGAAACCAATAGATCCTTGAAGAGTGTCCTCTGGTGTCCACCATAAGCGAGTGTTGTGACAACAAGTCATTTAAATGTGTTTGTATTACACCCAGCAATAACCCACTTGAGTCCAGGAATGAATCTAAAGTTCTTTAAAAACAGGGCCTGATCCCTTATGATCTAAAAATTGCCATTTGGGCTACGTTTTTAAAGGGCCGGTCATGTAGGCCAATAGTCCTAACATTTTTGGCAGAAATTGACACGAGTGGCAGCGGGTCACTCCGGACAATACCTGCGATTTGGGATAAGACAATTGGCCTACATGACTACATACAATTGTAGTCCAAATGGCAGTTTTTGGAGATAAGGAAACTGCTATTTGGCCTAGAATATCTCCATCACTCAAGGGGCTAGGAAGCTGAAATTACACCTGTAGTATCGTCTCGACCTATCTATGCACTGGTGTGAATGGCAGTGTGACAGCACAAAGTTTTCTGGAGACTTCTGATTTCAAATGGCCAAGGGGAAATCCGCAGACTTTAACCCAAGGAAGGTGGCCCTAAATCAGATACAACACATCCTCAACGTGGCCTTTTTTCTGTCCTTTTCCAAGGGGCTAAGAAGCTGATATTACACATGTAAGATTATCTCAACCTATGTCTACACTTGTGTAAATGGCAGTGTGACAGCACAAAGTTTTCTGGAGACTTTTGAGGTCAAATGATCCATTTGAAATCCACATATTTTAACCCAAAGAAGGTGGCCCTAAATCGGATACAATACATCTTCAACGTGCCCTTTTTTCGGTCCTTTTCCAAGGGGCTAAGAAGCTGATGTTACACATGTACGATCATCTCAACATATGGATGCACTGGTGTGGATGGCAGCCTGACAGCACAACGTTTTCTGGAGACTTGATTTAAAATGACCAAGGGGAAATCCGCGGCTTTTACACGAGTAAGGGTGCCCAAAATCAGATGAAATAACTCTGCAATGACCCACTGAAAATTCAAACTCATCCGATTTGCTTAAAACTCGGGACACTAAGAGGGCTCTTCCCAGGCATGCACCTTCATAAGTTTCAGCCTTCTAGCCAAGAGCATTCTGCACGTATAATTCGGGAAATATGGGAAAATGTCTGCCTTTTGTCACACCAGTCTTTTCGCTTCTTTCATATAACTTAAATCAAAGTACGGGCATGGATCCTTTTCATCTTCGAAACGGCGATTGAAAACATGAAATACCTCAAATTTGGTGCTCATAGATCCAAATTAAGGTCCCCAAAAACAGGCCCAAAGGGTAAAATTGGGGCCTTATTCCCTTATCTTTTGATATTTTTTGACCAAAGTAAAAATGGCCATAATATCTCAAATATTAGTTAATTCATCCCTTGACAACCATCTCCACATTCCTTCATCCCTCAACCCCATCTCAAAATTGGAAGTAAAAACATGAAATAACTGTTATATCGTATTCATTTGTCTATTTATTCTATTAAGATGTTGCAATAACAGAAACAAATATCTGGGTGTAAAATCAGTGCCTCGAAATCATGATAGATGCTAATGATTGAAAAAGAGAAAGTAAATTGTGTGAATGCTGGAATCATTCACGGGCAATTTTCATAGAAAATATTTATAATTATTAATTCCCCACTTTTTTTTTTACAACTTTAGTCCTTCCACATCTTTTGATGTAAACACTTTAAAATGTTCAGCTCAATATTTAGACAACTTTCAAACACTTTGGGTATTATTTAAGTGTTAAAACATATCTAAAACGTATCTAAATCTCTTTAACTTAGACAAATATCTAGGGTTTAAACTGTCATCATAATTGCAATAGTAACCACTTGTATTGAGAACAATTGAAAGAAACAGTAGTTGACTGTAAAGCAGAGCATCAACCCGTTCACTTTCCTGACTGGATGCCTCTACAACATCACAGTGAGACAATGAGAGTCTGAGAAAGTGTGATTTTTATGAAGCAGAAAGTATTTAGACATCAAGACAACTGAATGGATGTGACCTCATTGACATCCATCCATTTGCTTTCTAACCAGCAGTTCAGTAGTTTGACATACATATTGCTGCTGTTATTTAATAACTCATGTTGCGTGAGTTTCTCTTGGCTGTGCTCCTCTTGTTTATCCATAAAAGTTATGCTGATAATGACTTTGACCTAATTATTGCACAAAACCAGTTTGAGCCCAGACGTCAGACACATATTTCTATCAAACGCCAAGAAGTGACTCTCACATAATTACCGGAACAGATTCCTCACTGAAGGACTTCCCACCAATTAATGAATCAGTCAACAACAGAAGCAATGACTTGCTTGTTATTGCAAAGCTATTACCTGCATTCATGTGTCATCTTACGTTTTGAATGGTTTTCACCTGACTGACTGTAAATGATGACTATGAATCGCGGAGATTCATTTGACACGCATGCAGGTGGAATATTGATAATTAAACTGTTGACTGTAATTCAGCACGACACCTGGCATCAAAATAAAAATGTCATCAATGTCAAATATTCTGGTCCACACCCACTGCATTGTTTTGGCGCACCTCGAGTGATGAACAGTTCAAGATTCCAGAGTTCAAGACTTTTCCTATGTTTTGCTTTGAATCTCAGTGGACTTTTTCAAGCTTTTGTCATTGAAGAACAGAAACAGACTCCTCAGTGTCAAAGTGAAAACATTTCTACAAACTCATCCAAATGAAGTGCGAATGTAGATCATTGAGTGTTGGATACTTGTGAACCACTTGGCTGCTGCTGTTACAGCAGACTGGACTGGTGAGGCGTTCAACTAAACGTGAGCTACAATTAAAAGAGACACACCTTGTTTTATTTGGGTCAAATATTTTCTAAACTCTCAAGTTATAAGTTTCAAGCCAAAAGTTTAATTAGAGGATAATAGAGCTCAGACAAATATCTCGTGGCTTCGTCATCACCAGAGACGATTAACTGCTTTAGACAGCGATCATAAAAATGTCAATCACACCCATGATGACACTAAACTGTTTTAGTGTAGACAACAATCAGTAGTTACAACCAAATGTATTGTTAATTTGCTCATGTGAGTGTTTACATGTTCAGATATCACTGCATCCAGCTGTGCATTCAAGGCTTCTTCACATGTACCTCCCAAGTGCTTCAGTCCACCTCTGTGTCATGTTGAGTTGGGATGAAGATGAATGCACAGTTTCACGTTAAATCCTCCACCAGGAGGAACATATTCAGTGATATACAGAAGGAGCAATGCTTGTAACACATTGAGCTCATGGATCCATGATGGATTGGAGGTTTCTCCTCATCCTCCTCTCTTCATCACGTCAGTGGAGTATTCCTTGAAGATGGTAGGGGCACGGCAGGACAACCAGATGCCTTTAAACAGCGACCAAGAGATTCTCATTGGACCTGAGCACCCTGGTATGAGTAGGAGATCATTACAAGACTGTGTTGCTGTCTTTTCTTTGTGTTTATTTCCTTCTATAGCAGGGCTCTCAAGTGTCACGCATTGAACGTGACTGTCACGCATTTCGGTCTTAAGGGGAGAGGAGGAGGAGGAGGAGGATATGTCACTCTTACCTGTCTTAAAAACTTGAGAGCCCTGCTATAGTTCACCGTGTTCAATCACTGATGGTAAATGTGCATGATACTATATTTACCCGAGCAGGATCTCTTTCCCTCCAACTTTATCTGTCATCAGTGCAGAAAAAGCAACTACAAAAATTGTGGGATTATTTGACAAATACATTGTGCAATCATGTTTCCCCACAGTTGACGTGATCTGGTTCTGGTGTTTTTTTAAACTTGATAATACTAATCTGGTAAATGATCAGCGATGAGGAAGATGTTGTAATTATGATGCAAGTCATTAGATAATTAGTACTCATGGCACGACAGAAGAAGAGAGGGGAATTTATCTTCTCTTTTGTTAACAAGTGACCTCACATAGCTCTGCTGTTTGGAATGAGGTAACAAATACACATGCACAAGAAATGTGGCAACACACACACACACACACATGATCAAGAAATGGGTCAACACGCCCACAGGTGAAGAATTAGTGTCACTATTTCCTCATCACAAGCGTATAAATTGCAGCACCTGCAGTCGGTGAAGGCAGTCTCCTCACAGGTCAGACACCGACACATCACTCACAATGTGGACCTTCATCGTGGTTTCCGTCCTTCTGACAGGTAAGATCATTGATCTCTCATTTGTAAATATAGGCTGAGTTTGTATTGTATTGATGATGTTGATTATTAATCATGTAACCACATGTTTGCAGCTGGACTCAGAGCAGAGGACTATGGCAACAGCTTGAGAGGCATTCTGCGTCATGCTTGTCCAGACAAACACGTCGTGTCTCAGATTAATAGGTAAACTTGCACATGAATATGAAAACATTTCAATAACTTCTAAATCAAAATGTACAATTCATATTCACTGTTTCTACTGATCCTTCCATTAAACCATTTTGATTCATGTTAAAGCTCCTACAGTGCCAATGACCAAGATCGCCAATGGAAGATTGAGTGCAAGTCTTTCGGCCCCACCTCCGACTGCTCCTGGTCCAGTTCCCAGGACTTATATGAGAAAGAACTCAGCTACAATTGCCCGGCCAATCATGTGGTTGCTGGCGTCTACAGCGACTACAACAACGCACAAGGAGGCAGAAGGTTGGTAGTTTGCTGTAATTATGCACTGAAATATTAACACTATTGAATACCTGTCATTAATGAAGTTTGTCCCTGTTCATAACAGTCACATCATAGTAGAATTCACTCCTTGATTAAATGTTAAATGGTTTGCTTGATCTGATCTTGTTTCAGTTGGAAGTTCCTCTGCTGCTCTGCTCCAAACTTTCTCACATTTGAATGTCGTAAAACTCCGATGGTCAACTACTGGGGCGAAGACTTCAACTGGCAACTTCCTGCAGGCCACTTCCTCACAGGAGTCCAGACCCAGCTCAAGAACAACGACAACGGGTAAATATACTGACGCCAGAATGTGTTTCTACTTTTAACATTTATTAGTGTTACATGTTCATGTTTATAGACATTAAATGAAACAGTCAACATTTATATTGTGTTTACTACCACTGCTGCCAGTCATATTGAGCCTCTATTGATGAATTTAGTAACAATAACTTTAACTTTCTAATGACGTTGCTTTTTTATTGACAGAGATCATCGCTGGAGTTTCAATTTCTGCCAAGGAAAAACACAAGGTAATTAGTTCCATTGTACATGCCAATGACTGTGTGTATTATATATGTATATGTATACATGTATCTTTGTCTTGGCTATTTTTGTTATCAGTAGAACAATTAACATTGTTTCGCAAATCAATGTAATCGGACTAAACCTATGTTATTCTCTTTATAGATACCAAGACAGTCAACTCACAAATCCTGACAGCAAACCAACAAATAAAAGAACATTTAACCGAAGGAGATGTTTTCGTCTCAAACGCAAGGAATGCCAGAATCTGTGATAACTGCAGATGGCTAAAGCTACTGAAGACAGTTACAGTGCCATATGTCGTGAGTGATTCCTTCACCAGCTCTGAAAAGAACCAGATTGACGATGCAATCAGTGGCTTCCACATGAGCACCTGCATCCGGTTTGTTACTCGTACTGACCAGACCGACTACGTCAGCATCGTGAAACAAAACGGATGTTGGTCGTGGGTTGGGAGAACCGGAAAGTCCCAAGAACTATCTCTGGATACAGGATGCCTTCAGAAGGGCATCATTCAGCATGAGCTCATCCACGCACTCGGCTTCTGGCACGAGCAAAGTAGAAGTGACAGAGACGCTTTCGTCAGGATCAACTTTGGAAACATCCTGAAAGGACAAGAAGGAAACTTTGGCCGATGGGAGACAAACAACCTCAATGTTCCATACGACTACACGTCTGTAATGCATTATGCACCGAAAGACTTCTCAAAGAATTCAGGAGATACCATCGTTCCCCTCGACGCCTCAGCACAAATAGGCCAGAGGGACGGCATGTCAGAGAATGACATTCTGAAGATCAACAAGCTGTATGTCTGCAGTAAGTACACAAATAAAGCAGTTCGACCAACAGGGAATATCTTAACCATGCTAGTTAAATGTCACTTTTCCAGTCTGTTAGACCTTTTCCTGTTCACAGCTTTGCCTGTAACTCACCCAGTAAACGTACCTTTCTCTTACAGCGGATTACCTCCATGCATACAGCGAGTGGGACAATACCTTGGAGAACACGTTCAGTCGCACTTGTCCTAATAGTCAAGCTGTATCTGGCATTACAAGGTAGGCAGTACAAATCCAGTTATGGTTTATACATTATTCCTCAACATGGTAATCCATAACTTTCTAACGTGCTGATTTCTTTCCACAATAGTCTCTACAATAACGACAAAAAAGATCGACTTTGGGCGTTTTCGTGCAAGGCTTTCAAGTTACAAAGAGCATGCAAGTGGTCGAAGCCGACGAACGAACATTGGGAGTCAAAGGGCTTCAAATGTGGAGAGAATGAAGTGATCGCAGGCGTCTACAGTGATCGCAGCAACCTCTTCCAGGACAGGAAGTAAGTCATTTGTCTTTGCCTTAATTAATAAAAAGAAAATCAATCAGATCGTTTTTAAGAAACAAAACGTTAACTAGGGAAACTTTAAGTGCAGGTGGAGTAAAACAATCCTGTTGTTTACTAAATTAACGTAGTTGTGGATGTAAATGAACCCAATATTCTTTATTTTCAGATGGAGCTTTCAGTGCTGCAGTTCTCCTGGTTTTACCACATCCAACTGCCAAACAGTGACAGACGTCAACTACTATAAGGAATACTTCAGCTGGACGGTCGCCAGCGACCACTTCCTGACTGGAGTGTCAAGCTCCTTTGACAGTAACAGTCGGTAAGATCATTAGTAACAGTTTATCACATCCACATCCCACTTACAGCGCCAAAGCTTTTCACCTTGTATTCTTAATATCCATGGACTAAGCAGTGTGTTAATGCTCTTCAAACTTTATTGTTTCTCGTTGACAGTGACCGTCGGTGGAGTTATACATACTGCCAGGGCAACGGTCAGTGAAGCTACCATGAAGGAGAAGATCCTGGACAAGATGTTTTGCTGATCCACAATAATGCAGCAACTTGATTGCTGTTGCATCACCTGTTGGCTGTCAGCTCTGATTGAGGCCTTCTAAATGTATATTTGTGAGCGGCTGCTGGTTGAACCAACTAAGACTCGTGACCAGAAAGGTCACTGACAGATACTTAGTTTGGCATGATGCTCTGCTTTGTGTGCCAGATGCATTAGCGTGCTTCAACTGAACACTATGGAAAACAAAATACATTCAAAGAGTGCAATCAATGTCCATCTGCCTCCTGAAAGTTGAAGTTGGAAATGTTAAGAGATTCCTTCACTTTATTATAGCAGCAACTGTGTCACCATCACTGGTGGGGGTTACTGCCCTGCATTCATACAGATTGTGCTGATGTAAGATCAATAACACCGCAACAGAGAAACTGGTCTCAGAGTTGCACTCGTGATGCACTTGTGAAAGAAAACACAACCTCAATATGGTTATAGTGTGTTGATGCAAAGCTCAATGATGTCTGAGTTATTCCCTGTTCTCACACAGTGGATCAGATTGGTGGAGCTGTGTATGTGTCACATAGCTGGAGGGTCCATGTTTCTCATGCAATGTCCCTCAGACCTGACTTGAATACTTTGATAACTCAAACGTTTTTTTGTATATATTTGTAAATATAGAACATTATTTTGTAGATTACTGTGTTGTCATCCATGTACATAGATATCAGGACTTGGACAAAAGACTGTATTCACTGAACTGTATTTTCTTACTGTACTTCCCTTGAAATAAAGTCAATATGATTTATAATATCTGAGTTTTGGGGATTCATTTCTCACACTGCAATATTCATATATTGGCTGTTAGATGTACCACAATAATATTCACAATTTTGCAAAACACTGGTGATGAGTCTCACAGGACACGACTCACATCCTCACTTAACTTTAATGTCAGCAGGTATTTTGGATGATGCATCCAACTTTTACAAACATTCAGAGAAAGTGATTTTCACAAGTGTGGAGGGAATATATATATATATATATATATATATATATATATATATATATATATATATATATATATATATAGTGATATATATATATATATATATATATATATATATATATATATATATATATATATATATATATATATATATATATATATATATATCTCACTGGACCATAAGTATTGATTAATTAATGTGTTCTTCCCTAACGTTGCAGCTGTTAGCGGTGCAGCTCAGTAGATTGCAGACTTCCACCATGTGTCATGTGTGACTGCAACAACCATCGCTCTGTTGTGTGATTGAAGCGTGTGCTGGTTGTCTGTCAGCGGTTCACCAAACACACTGTCCAAACACAAACAAGAGCATGTACTTACGCCGGGCGGAAGTAATAACGCTCGTAATGTATTTGTTGAATAATGTTTGTAATTCGAGAATAAGAGTAAAGAAGAAAAGTACCTCAAAGATTTACCAAAGTCCCATACTTGAGTGCCGTACAGGTATTTAGTCGCATTCCAATGCAAGGTTTTTGTGCAATCGTGCAGCTGTGTCTGTCTACTTCCTGTCCAATGAGATATCCATCTTTGAGATTTCAGCCTCTACTCCATAGCACATAGACGTTTAGCTTTAGTAGAAAGTTGATCTATTGAAACTACTACTCACTGGCTGATGACTTATCATCCAGCGCCACCTGCAGGTCAAAGTTTTCACTCATCCTGTGAAATATCTCGACATTTACTGGATGGATTGGCACCATTAATAACTGCACAACATTGTGTACAGATATTAATCGTCGCCACATGATGAAACCAATCGTTGATCCCCTGAGCCTTTGCGTGTGCCTCCAGGTCAAATTTAAACTTTTCAAATGTTGTTCAGTGCTTTTGTTTATGACAAAAAGTCAGAAGTAACAACATTTCCAACTGACTCAGTTGCGTTTTTTAATGCTCATTATCAGCATGCTGAACTAAGATGGTGAACATGATTAGCTTGAAGCACTGTTGCTCAGCCTCATATTTAAATAATATATATATAGTAGCTATATCTTGCACATACCTTTGCTCAATCATCAACACCACTCACTACTGCTGTATTTACTCTCCACACCCCGTGCTCTTTTGTAAATAGTTGTACTTTTTTTCTAATAAAACATTTAATTGGCACTTAAACTTAACTGTTCTCACCTCCCTGTCACATGCATAGAGCCTGGGATGCATTGCTACTTTTGTCAGGAGTACATCATCTTCAGTCTAATTCCCGCTTGTTGTTGAGATATGTAGATTTATAATAATTTACTATGCCTTACACTGTAAATAAGGAATGCCCATGTGTAAAATACGATACTTAAGAAAAAATATAAACAATAAGGGGGAGTGAACCTTGTGAAATTGTGTATTCGTATCATGGGGAAAGTCACAGTTAGTTTAGTTAGTGTGTTCACATAGGAGATGTTGTAGGTAGGCCAGGAATGTGAAAGCAAGATGAGCTTAAAGTTCTTCTCAAAATGGGTGCCGTGCCAGGTACCCCTCTGTACTGAAAAACAACTTCTCTAGGGGAGGGAACTTGTGTCAGTTACACAGAGGGGTGGAGAGATGAAGAAGTACCAGGAAGCAAAGCGTGCTAAGGTACCACCTCTGAACCAACCCGAATGCTGCCTCCACCTCTGTTAAACTTATAACCAATTGCACGCTGTAATGTTAAGCCAATGAGAGACGACAACGGCCATTATAGTGATCTATAATAAATAATAATAATAAATAAATAAATACAAATGTTTTACACCGATCGGGGTGCATAATTTGAACACTACAGTTAACTGGCGTTAGATATCCGGTGGTCTGTGGACGCTGTGTTTTTGTGCATCCTCGTATACACTGTTCCATCAACTTTTTTATTAAATCCGATTTATTTTAACTTACTGAATCCAGAACTATTTCTTCCAGTCTACCACCCAAAGATTTTTGAACATAACGTGCCAGTTACTGCAGCTTCGGTTTAGACCGTCACATTTAGTTTCTCCCATGGATCCCATTCAAGGTTTGCATGGTTGTCGTGGCAGTCAGCTTGTGACGATGGCTTCCCTCGGAGAGTTTCGTTCAGAATCCTTCAGTCTGTATAAGATCAGTGCACTAAGAAGCAGCTACTGAAGATGTCGTAATGTTATGAGGTTGAAACTCCAGATAGAAAGATAAAACACTGTGACCACTTGCTTACAACGTTTGAAGGAGGCTGGAATCCTATGTATGTGGCCAGCCAGCAACTTAGAGCCCGGGATAGAGTCAGTCCAAATAATAGTTGCAGTTGCAATTGGCACAGCAGCCAGAGTTAGAGAGGTTGAGGTATTTCAAAAGGAGGTCGAAATTGAATCTTTCAAATACAAATTAGAGGGTGCAAAATTGGATTTGGAGCAGTATCAGTGACAGCTGGTAAAGTAAAGTTCCAGAAGACAGTGCTTCTCAGTTTGAGTTAACAACCGCCGCTTACTTCGCATCTTCAGTGAATCCGATCAAGACACCGTTTCCTGTGAACTGCAGATGATCGAGACTGGCCAGATCTTTATAGATCTTTGTTACCACAGTGTGTGCTAACTGGGAAGGCAGAAGAGGCCTTTTCAGCTTTGAGTGTAACAGATAGTGAGGTCTGTGAATCAGTAAAGTCAGCATACCGCCTGCGTTTCCGATCTCAGAAGGTACTAGAAAACAAGACCGACATTAAATTTGGCACGACTTAATTTCCCAGGAAGTGTACCACATCCAAAGTTAACACTTTTGAGGATCTTTGTGACCTGGTTGTCTTAGACCAACTCTAAAACTCAGTGCCAGAGCATGCTACCACATTCATTAATGGACAAAGGACAATCTCCCAGTGATAAAAATCACCCTAAGCAAGGGAGGTTAAGAACAGGAGGTGAGGCAGCTCATCATGAGTTTGGTTCTGGTGGGCTCGGTGGAACCGTTAGTTCTGGTGTTTGTAGATACTCTCAGATGAGGAGGGGACTGGAAAAATGAGTGTCCCCTGCTGAAAGCAAGGAGATCCTCTGGTCAGATCAAACCCAGGGTTCAGGGTGAGGTGTCAGTTGGTGTCCAGCCCCAGTGGCCTGTTGAAGGGCTGCATATGATTTGGTGGATTAGGCTTCTCTCAATGCGGTAGCAACCGCAGCGAGGCCCTTTGGAGTGTTTGGAGTTGTCTTCATTGCAGTTGTATCAGGCTGGGCCATTTGACGATTTTTATTCAGAGACATATGACAGAGTCGTGTCAGTTTCAGAGGTAAGTAACGCTGCGGTTATTTTCTCACAGATGAATTACCGGTTTCATGGTGTACGATTTGTTGGAGAGACAATTTTTCAAGGTGTGCCCCGAGTAATGCAGCTCAGATCTGCTCAGATGGACGTCCGACTCGCCAATCGTCCTGTTGAGCCAAACAACCAGGCAGCCGTGAGGTTGATCTAAAGAAAGGTATGGAAGATAAAAGCTCGATGGAACTCGTCGAAATGAATGCATCTGAAGGACTGCAACATCATGCGATGGCATACCACAACAAAGGCACAAAGGCACATCAACCACAATCCAACAAATGAGATTTAAAAATACAAAAACATTAAAAACAACAAGATATAATTTCTCGGGCCAAAAACCTGAGAGCAAAAACTTGCAGGGGGAAAAAAATAGAGTGTGTGTTTGTGTGTGTGTGTGTGTGTGTGTGTGTGTGTGTGTGTGTGTGTGTTGGGGGGGGAGATAGGAAAAAGAAGAAATACATCAAAGAGGGGGTAATGAAGCTTGTCCAATCCTGAAGAGCCACATAAGAAAACAGAAACGCAGTGATTGTGGTGGGGTTGCTGGGAGAGAGATGGGGATGAATTATGATGAAGCTGTGGGTGATGAAGGGAGAAGGAAGAGGCAGCAGGTGGATGGTATTACATCGCCATTGTTACAGTCGCTCCCTCTCCTTTTGCCCTATTATCTCCATCCTCCCCCCTCTGTCTCGGTGTCCTGCGAAGCGAAGCCTGGCCCTAAATGGGAACAGGGAAGCAGTGATCACGCTGGTATCCTCCAGCAGGGCCCCTTCCTCAGCTCATTAAGCCCACGGCAGAGCTCTACTTACCTACCAGGGATACAGCGGGATTCGGAGGAAGAGAGAGCGATGAGGCGGGAGTGGGGGAGATGCAGCAGGCTTGTAGGGTGGGGGGGAGAAAAAAAACAGTGAGTGGATGAGAGAGATTACGCTGGGTGAGAGAAGAGCTCCGAGGTTTTAGCAGCGTAGAGACTCAAAGTTTCCTCGGATTCTGATCCGGTAAACATGTAAACTGAGCCCCCCATATGAATCTACCCCATACGGGGGGCTCTTCTCAAAGTTCACCGTGTTCAAGTAGTTCAAGTAGTCGTATGAACAACAAATGAGTTATAATACTTGTATTATTCGAGTGAATGTGCTTATTAACCTGGGTGCGTGTCTTTTATTGTGTCGTTGCCTTTTACTGTGCCAGAGTGATTTATGTATTTAATGTGCTGCATGTGTAACCTTTTATGTCCGTATCTGCTTTGCATGTTTCAATTAGTGCGGAACAAAGTCGCGTAATTATATCCTGTATTTCTTTTTTTCTTCTTTTTTTATACTAACATCAATAATCTCTTTTTCTTTTACGATTGCTTTGGATATTGAAACTTAACAGAGGATCCACTTAAAGAGGCAAAATTCACTTTTATTGATATATTTATACATCGATCAACAGAATAAATAAACGTTGTTAAAAAGACACCCTTAAACCAATGTCTGCATATTCCTCTTCGTCGCAGGAGTGAAAGCCTTCCTCGACGCCGCTACAGCTTCCTCCGTAGTAAAAAAGTATTTCGTCTGACCAGACTTTCTTGGCACGGCGTCATATGACACACTGCTGCCCTGTCCACTTGCCTGATCGTGTTAAAATGTTGCTGGGCTCAGACTGGGCAGGCACTGGAAGCAGGAAATCTCCTCTCTCAGCCAGCCGTAAAATCATATTTCTGCGATGTATTATCGCGACGCTATGAATATTTTAGAAACGTAGAGAAACATTTTGAGTGTCATACCGTGAAACCGTGGTCCCCGTGGGGGAGGGGTTAACCCAAATCATAGCTCAATATGTGAACATTCTCTAATCCAAATCATAGCTCAATATGTGAACATTCTCTAACCCAAATCATAGCTCAATATGTGAACATTCTCTAACCCAAATCATAACACAATATGTGAACATTCTCTAACCCAAATCATAGCTCAATATGTGAACATTCTCTAACCCAAATCATAGCTCAATGTGTGAACATTCTCTGACCCAAATCATAACTCAATATGTGAACATTCTCTAACCCAAATCATAGCTCAATATGTGAACATTCTCTAACCCAAATCATAGCTCAATATGTGAACATTCTCTAACCCAAATCATAGCTCAATATGTGAACATTCTCTAACCCAAATCATAACTCAATATGTGAACATTCTCTAACCCAAATCATAGCTCAATATGTGAACATTCTCTCGTTGACTTTGATAAAGTGAAGCAGAACAAAGTTAGAGATGGTTTAGTACAAAGAAAAGATTGTTTTTTAAAAGGTATGGAGACTCTCCACTCGGTTTAAATGCCCCGTCAACTAACATGAAGTCTGATCTGTTATTTTCCAGCAGGCTTGATTCTGATGCCTCACATTCTGTCCTTGACTATTCTCAAAGGACTCTTTTGCACGTGGAATCCTTCCAGCTATCCGATGGTCAACCAAACAAATATGCAAGTCATTGGCATTAAGTTTGACCTTGATTGCCTCGCGTCTTTCAGCTGATTGTGTGGAACAGCTGCCGCCTCGCCGTGTCGCTCTTTACTGCCCTCTGACCGGATTTTGTTCGTCACGGCAACCAACACGTGTTGCCGCACGAGGACACACGGAACTGCACTCTTCCACACATGTGCCAGTAAACAAAGTCCTGCAAACCCAACATCATATTAAGTACATAGCTGAAAAGGCCATATTCATATACTGAATACATTTTAATATGGACCACAGGGAAGAGATTCACCTGTTTGGGGTGACATTGTAACGTGAAAAGCCCTTTGTGTCTTCTACCAGCACTTTGTACCAAAGCCATAACACACCACATGACCCGTTTGTTCTCATGTTGCCTGTTGACACCTGCAGACAGCTGTGTGTGTGTGTGTGTGTGTGTATGTAGCCAAGAAAAAAAATCTGTTTTGCCGAGAAAGACCTGAAGACCAAACATTCCCATACCTCCAAAATGGAGGGGGGGGTGGGAACCAATGGTGGGAAAAGGAGCGAAAATAGGTGATCAGTTAGAAGAGGAGGGATCGATTGATTAGATGCCACAAAGCAAAGAGGGAAATGGAGATTAGTGAGAAATCTCATTGGGAAACGATGAAAGGGGAAAGGCAGATTTAGAGAAGAGCAGAGAGCTCGCGGTGATGAAGGTTTGAGGTCAAAGACTTTGCACTCACAAAAAACAAAAAAAGGGAAAAACAAAGAATTTTAAGTGATAAAAGGGAAAGCCGGCAGCAATGAAAGGCTGCGGGTTGTGTGAAAGCTCGTAGAGAGAACGAGCCACGGAAATGAAAAAGGCCACGGGTCACTCGGTCTGGGGCTCGCACTTTATGGAGAGACCAAACTAAAGAGCCGCCAACAGACGGGTCGGGGGGTGAGAGCCAACGCAAATAGCGCCGCCGCCCCTTGACCTTGGCTGTGGAATGCGCCTCCCCCACTTGCTTTGTCTTCGGGGTCAGACGTCATACTCCCCAATCCAATGGGTCTCTGTGAACCAAGCCGGTCTGGGTCAAAGGATCAAAACACGACCCAGAAGACGACAGACGCTCTGCTGGTTAACAGGAGAATCAATGTCAGCCCGGGGACAGACGACAAGGTGCACCACAAGAGAAAAGAGGCTCCTGTCGGTCCTCTTGTGTTGCAGCATTTTTTTGGGCCCTTTTGTTTTCTGATAGGAGTTCTGCTCAAGGCCGTCCCTTTCGTTTCGCTGCTTGTTTCTCCCTTATCGCAGTCTGGAGGGCTGCTGTGGCTCCCCGGGACCGCTCGGTTCTTGTGTTCAGGGAACGTTCCACTTGCCTTCAGCAGGACCTCGTCAGCCTGTCGGGGCCCCGGGGCCTACATGAGCTGGGGCCTCTGGTTGAGCACCCCCTCACACACAAACATGCCCCCAGCTAAGGGTGGGATCCCCCCACCCTGCCTTTATGCTTTCAGATTGATGTTCCTACTAAAACCCTCTAAGAGCCAAAGAGAGCAGCTGATCAGGGTTGTTCACACTTCATCTACAAATATGGTACAAATATTATCTACATTTAAAGGGCCAGTGTGTCGCATGCCAAGGGGTCTATTGGCAGAAATGGAATATAGTGCTCTCTTGTTTGAGGGCCATTTTAACTCCTCCCCTCCTCCACCCTTTACGTGCCCTTTCTCCCACTTGACATTTGTCGACCTTGAGAAGAACCAAAGCTGGTATTTTATTATTTGTGTCTCTCCGAGGACTCAGCAGCTTCAGCCCAGTTGGCATCCCGGGCTGAAGCGCCATTGTGTAATAAAATGGAGTTATGCCCTTAATCATTGCCCTCTCCTCTCCTGCTCTCGCTCTCGTCCGCCTCCTCTCTTTATCTCCCTTCTTCCACACCAGCTCCCCCCCCCCCCCCACCCTTTTTCTTTTTGAAGTCATTATTGGATCTTGGGACACTTTTATGACATTTATTCTGCTTGGCAGTTCTCTCTCTCCGTCCCTATCCCATCTCTCTCCTTTCTCTCATCATCCCTCTCTCTTTCTGTTAATTACCCTTGCAGTCTTATCTGTCGACACCCTTCAAACTTGCGGTTCCCTGTCATGAATCAAGGGGCCCCATCCTCCTCCTCCTCCTCTACCCGTATCAGCCAAACAATTAACCAACCGGCTCTCTAATTAAGCACCACAGAGACACATGCAGAACTCCACCTCTTTTCCTTTGGACATGATAGCCGGCCCACTCATCCCGTCACTTTCTCTGGTGCATGTTCCCTTTTCTTTAAACAATCGCCCAAACTGCATTGTTTATCTCAACCTGAAGCTTTAAAAAACATCATTATTGTCAGCTTATTATCTTTCCGACGGTCCTTGAACGCCTCATGTGTGACGAACGCCTCTGCTAGAGAAAGGAACCGAAACCGAGCTTAAAACTGTATTATTTCATCAAAAACATGTATATATATATATATATATATATATATATATATATATATATATATAGATAGCCATTCATATGTAACACAAGTGTTTCCAACATTGGTAACACTTGTGTTAACTTAGAAACAAGTTATATGAAAAGATTCCATTGTTTGCCAATTTTGTAAACTATATTATCAAAGAAATTCAACTTGCAATATTTTCTTTTTTGGTGATTCATGGCATTGTTATTGCGTCATTTTGCACAAAAGACATTTTTGAGTTCTCTCCACTTCTCGCCATGATTGTTCTGTTTCCAAAGAGGAGCAGGACTTTCATATTACAGAGAAAATCAAGGCCATGGAGAGAGAAAAAAAAAGTGACAGGAGCGAAAAGAAATAAACCAGAAACTGCCTTGTGGGTTCGGAGGGTTAATAAGAAGAAAAACGCCTGCTGACAGTAAGCATTTTGTTATTGCTGCCTCGGACTTTCAGCGGGAGAGAAGAAGGGAAAATGAAGTTGAAACAATAGATTACCATAATAGAATGTCACGCCTGTCCTCCCTAATGACAGAAATGTGTTTAAAAAAGTGCAAACTCTGTTACCTTTTTATCCCATGAATTCAGTGCGTGGGTCATTTCCTGCTGGAGCCTCAGCACTGAGGGCTTAATAATACCGGTCGATGAGGATATTGATTGAGCGGCTGATGAGGTGTCCCTGTTCAAGGCACTTAGCTTCCAGCTCGGTGTTCTGTTTTAAACGTCCACCTGTGTTATGTGGTGCCGCTCGCGGGAAGCGGTCCCACTCAAACCAGCAGGCGTCGGGCAGCGTTAACGAGAGGCGACGGGACGCGCCCCGAGAGGCCCGGCACGTGCCGCTAACCTTCAAACGGAGCCGGGCCCCTTTTATGATTGATGGCTTTAATACAATTTATGCAATAAGGCAGAACTAAATACGAAATTAGCCACAGTGCTATGGGACATTATTACACTTCATTATTGCTTTCCAAAGTGGCAGATGACCCACATAATACAAAAGGCTACAATGTGATTTCATATGCTCTGTATTTGTGATGATTGGTGCTGACTGGGCGCTTTTGGAGCAGCACTTTCCCATCACTAATCTATTTGGGTTTCAGCTATTGGAGTTTCCAAACCTATTGGTTAATTTAAGGGCGTGCATTTTTAATGATATTAACTATACATATTTGCTGATGCATGGTCCACTCAACTGCTTTTTGGTCATTTATGTTCAGCTCAGTCGCCAGGAAAAAGTGTTGGGATTGTACGTTTCTGCACGAATACCTTGACATTGCATTCGGTCAGCAAAGGACGTTGTTCAATAACGACCGTAAGATCCAAGAAGGTCAACGTGAACAAGTGAGATTGGTGGTCAACACTTATTTAGTTGTTCACACGACAAAAAAAAGAAGAAACGTTTATTTTTACGCCTTTTTATGTAACATTGTTTGAGGTAACGTTGTTTGAGGTTACATTGTTTGAGGTAACGTTGTTTGAGGTAACATTGTTTGAGGTAACATTGTTTGAGGTAACATTGTTTGAAGTAACATTGTTTGAGGCAACATTGTTTGAGGTAACGTTGTTTGAGGTTACATTGTTTGAGGTAACGTTGTTTTAGGTAACATTGTTTGAGGTTACATTGTTTGAGGTTACATTGTTTGAGGTAACGTTGTTTGAGGTAACATTGTTTGAGGTAACGTTGTTTGAGGTAACGTTGTTTGAGGTTACATTGTTTGAGGTAACGTTGTTTGAGGTAACATTGTTTGAGGTAACGTTGTTTGAGGTAACGTTGTTTGAGGTTACATTGTTTGAGGTAACGTTGTTTGAAGTAACATTGTTTGAGGTAACGTTGTTTGAAGTAACATTGTTTGAGGTAACGTTGTTTGAGGTAACGTTGTTTGAGGTAACATTGTTTGAGGTAACATTGTTTGAGGTCACGTTGTTTGAGGTAACATTGTTTGAAGTAACATTGTTTGAGGTTACATTGTTTGAGGTAACGTTGTTTGAGGTTACATTGTTTGAGGTAACATTGTTTGAGGTTACATTGTTTGAGGCTACATTGTTTGAGGTAACGTTGTTTGAGGTCACGTTGTTTGAGGTTGCATTGTTTGAGGTCACATTGTTTGAGGTTACATTGTTTGAGGTCACGTTGTTTGAAGTTACATTGTTTGAGGTAACATTGTTTGAGGTTACATTGTTTGAGGTCACGTTGTTTGAGGTATTGTTGTTTGAGGTAACATTGTTTGAGGTAACGTTGTTTGAGGTAACGTTGTTTGAGGTAACATTGTTTGAGGTAACGTTGTTTGAGGTTACATTGTTTGAGGTAACATTGTTTGAGGTAACGTTGTTTGAGGTAATGTTGTTTGAGGTAACATTGTTTGAGGTAACGTTGTTTGAGGTAACATTGTTTGAGGTAACGTTGTTTGAGGTTACATTGTTTGAGGTAACATTGTTTGAGGTTACATTGTTTGAGGCTACATTGTTTGAGGTAACGTTGTTTGAGGTCACGTTGTTTGAGGTTACATTGTTTGAGGTTACATTGTTTGAGGTAACGTTGTTTGAGGTAACATTGTTTGAGGTAATGTTGTTTGAGGTTACATTGTTTGAGGTAACGTTGTTTGAGGTAACATTGTTTGAGGTAACGTTGTTTGAGGTAACATTGTTTGAGGTAACGTTGTTTGAGGTAACATTGTTTGAGGTAACGTTGTTTGAGGCAACGTTGTTTGAGGTTACATTGTTTGAGGTAACGTTGTTTGAGGTAACATTGTTTGAGGTAACGTTGTTTGAGGTAACGTTGTTTGAGGTAATGTTGTTTGAGGTTACATTGTTTGAGGTAACGTTGTTTGAGGTAACATTGTTTGAGGTAACGTTGTTTGAGGTAACATTGTTTGAGGTAACGTTGTTTGAGGTAACATTGTTTGAGGTAACGTTGTTTGAGGCAACGTTGTTTGAGGTTACATTGTTTGAGGTAACGTTGTTTGAGGTAACGTTGTTTGAGGTAACATTGTTTGAGGTAACGTTGTTTGAGGTTACATTGTTTGAGGTAACGTTGTTTGAGGTAACATTGTTTGAGGTAACGTTGTTTGAGGTAACGTTGTTTGAGGTAACGTTGTTTGAGGTAACGTTGTTTGAGGTAACATTGTTTGAGGTAACGTTGTTTGAGGCAACATTGTTTGAGGTAACGTTGTTTGAGGTAACATTGTTTGAGGTCACGTTGTTTGAGGTAACGTTGTTTGAGGTCACATTGTTTGAGGTAACGTTGTTTGAGGTAACATTGTTTGAGGTAATGTTGTTTGAGGTAACATTGTTTGAGGTAACGTTGTTTGAGGTAACATTGTTTGAGGTAACGTTGTTTGAGGTAACATTGTTTGAGGTAACGTTGTTTGAGGTCACATTGTTTGAGGTAACGTTGTTTGAGGTAACGTTTGAGGTAACGTTGTTTGAGGTAACATTGTTTGAGGTCACGTTGTTTGAGGTAACGTTGTTTGAGGTAACGTTGTTTGAGGTTACATTGTTTGAGGTAACATTGTTTGAGGTAACGTTGTTTGAGGTTACATTGTTTGAGGTCACATTGTTTGAGGTCACATTGTTTGAGGTTAAGTTTTTGCGCTTGTTCCGTAATGTTACATGAGAGACGGATATCTCAAAACCTAGAAAAATTAAATATTTTCTTTTGTTGCTATTGACCCTTTCACCTTGAAGAATAGAACATTCTGTCATAAAGCCAGAATACAACCAAACGATCCACACACTGTCATGCAATGGGGACGAGCTAATGCAGCATCCCTTTTCCATCTCACTCTCTTTCATCTCTTTTATTCTCTTTTACGTCACAAACGCGCACGCCGACGTGTTTCCACGCCGACACACACACATATACACACACACACACACACACTCAACAAGGGTGGAGGAAGCAATTGGGTGTGGAAGAAGATAGTTTTTTTGTAATTATTTCAACGCGCCGTGGTCGACATGGAAAATATTACCCACATGAACAGAAGCAATCAGTTTCCTCCTCAAGGTGTCGGATACACTTAATACGTTGCACCGAGGACGATTTGAAATGCATAATCCCTCTCCCACACGCTTCCTCGTCTGCGTTTATTTAATAATTTCTCCCCCAATAACTGCATGAATATCATTAAAAAAAAATGTCACAGCAGCGGTGTTTGGAGTTCAAAAATTCCTGAACTACCTGGAGTCTGACATTTTGTATTATTTGTTATTGCAAAGGTAGAGGAGCTGATTGACACGCGGGATGACACAGTGATTGAATAAAATGGTGAGATGGAACGTGACGGAAATTCAAGGGCGGCAGCACCGGAGGGCTTCCTGTTCACTCGGCGCTCGAGACCAGGTTTTTTTTTTTTTCCTGAATAGTGTCTCGCTCCATTGGCGGTAAGAGCAGGACAGGTGGCTCCAGCTGCTGCTTGCTCTGCACATCACTGCGCATTAGGGGTTAATTGCGAGATACTGAGCTTGTTACCGGATGGCTGCCAGTTCAAATCCCTTAACAGGCCTCGGAAATCAAGGCTGGGGAAAAGGTAGCGAGACGCTATGCCGTCGCACACGTTGTTGTTGTAAAGTGAGGGAACCAAGCAATCAGGTGTGTGTGTGTGTGTGTGTGTGTGTGTGTGCATAACTCTCTCCCGCTCCCCTTGGCTGGTATTATAAATGTGTTACTTGTCAGCTCAGCGAGTGCATGTCGAGCTGGCGTAGAAGGTGTATCTCAGAGAGGTGTGTCTGCAAATTGAAATGCTGATGGCTGAAAAGTGAAAATCTATCTCTTTTTTTTTCCAAGAATTGTTTCAGAAGATCTTTTTTTTTCCAAGCAAACCCAATTTCTAAAGCACTTTTTTTTTAAGAGCAGCAGTTTCTCAATGTGTCATTTGGTTTTAACACCAACCAGGAGCGTATCGGAGGAGACAGTTTGGGTTTGTCTACTTTATTGAGAGTCGAGGTTTGCTGTGTTTGCTTCCTGCCCACATGGCCTCTGGTGATGAGAGCAAGAGCAATACCTGAACTTTTATTATTTATACTTTGTTATTCTTTTTGCTCGGTGCTCATGTGATTCTACTTTGTCTGACGGACTGATTCATTTTTGACAAAATGACTTTGTGTGCCAGCATCAAAGAAGTCCATCAATCTTCTGCAATCATAATGATTCATGAATGTTTCGATATTTTACTAAAATGTTACTCGAAGCTACAAACAACAGCTAAATGCTACAACTTCCTTGGCCTTTTGGACAGATTGAAAATAAAAAATACGTGATAATTTGTGAACTTGATGCTCGTACTGAGAGCCAGGCTAGCTGTTTACCCCTGTTTTCTGTCTTTGTGCTAAGCTAAGCTACTCAACCTTCTCATCTGTCTACAAGAAAGTGAATATGAGTATTTCCCAAAATGTCAAACCATTCCTTTACATTAGCTTTAGTTCATTAAAGAAAACCATACCGTAGCAATATAAATAGAACATCTTCTTAATTAAAAACCCTTACTGTTTTGTCAAAGATAATTTTGTCTTTGAAAGCTATCTTTAAAAATGTGTTCATGGCACACTCACTTTTGTGATTTCTTCGGTTATCCTTGCTCCTCTTGGAACTTTTGTCCTCATCTAAATTAAATAGGACTCAATTATTCAAATAGATAACCTTCTTATCTTTCTCCTTCACCAACTCTTTTGTTGCCAGGTCTTTAATTTTAAAAAAGCCCTGTTTGGAATGAGCGCTCGCTTGTCTCAGTAATTTAGAGCCAATGTTAAGATATGTTTAGTTGCGCTCTGTTATATGAGGGGTAGTTTACTCACTCGCTTCATAAAACTTATGTGGCGGAATGAAGACCTGATACTGATGGCACTAATTCATGCCAAGTACCTGATATCATTAAGAGGAGGTCGTCACTGGAGCAGTACGGCCTCCAGGTGGACGTTTTGAGGGACAGTGCAAGTCTACACCAGACTGCCATAAGTGCCAGCTCTGGTTGTATAGAAGTCTATGCTGCATGTGTTAAAGCTGCATTATCTCTCCTGACCATCAGGGGGTGACTCCTCTGGTTGTATAGAAGTCTATGCTTCATGTGTTAAAACTGCATTCTCTCTCCTGACCACCAGGGGTGACTCCTCTGGTTGTATAGAAGTATATATAAATGACTCCACTTCTCTCTTGATTTATTCCCTCAGTAAACATTGTAAACATGACTTTATGTCTCAATCTCTAGTTTCAAGTCATTTAGAGTCAAACAGACCATAAAGCAGGATATGCTTTAGGGCGGCGCTACAAGGTGATTGACAGGTGGACACCAGAGCCGTATTCGGTACCACAGTGTCACTCCTCAGTCCAAATATGGTCGCTTCACTGGTCACTGGTTGCAGAAAAAACGAGTTGGCGATGGCCATCACATGCCACGACATTACAGGGGCATGAAATATATAGTTAATATGTTGTATCCATGTTTTTGGGCTTAATTTACTACAACTTTACAATTTACAACTACTTTTGTATCAATACCATCAGACCACGAGTGTAGTGAGGGACACAAGAGCAGCCGCTGACACCTGGCAGCGGAGAGTTTAGCTCCACTGAAGCAGTTGCCGGTTGCATGATTGGAACACGGATTCCAATTACTGAGCGATCAGCAGGCTTGGTGTGTGTTTGTTTGTGTGTTTCTCTCCATCATTTGTCCGTGGGTAATGTGTCGAGCCTGATGAAGTACTGTGCAAAGGGAGAGGGGAATTAATGCACTGTTCAGGCCTCGGATGATAAGTGCTGCCGGTGGCATTATGGAGCAAAGCATGGCGCACAGGGTGGATACCTGGAGTCAGCACACATGCACGATGCGATGGCCAACACAAGAACCAAACGCCTTCCCAAAGCGCTAATGCTTATAGGCGAATGGTTCGCCTTCGGAAGGGATTGCAGTGATCATGACTTCAGAAATCATGAATGCAAGATGTCTTTTTGTCTGTTTGTTTTCTGTTTAGCCTTTTAAAAACCCTCTATAGAGGGGGACTGAGCGATTGTTATATAAAACTGTAAATCATAGCTTGTTTCAAAAAATAATGCCCCAAACTGCTGTATTTGGATCTTTTGAACAACATAAGTAATATACAAGTGAAATATATGGTTTGATACATGAAAAAATATAAATGTCATAGATGTGCGCAAATGTGACCCAATGCAAATTTTGGAGTCCTCGCCTGAATGTTCTCTGTTCTAAACCCTCTCTAACTTTGTTCTGCTTCACTTTATCAAAGTCAACCTTTGCAGAGAGAATGTTCACATATTGAGTTATGATTTGGGTTAGAGAATGTTCACATATTGAGCTATGATTTGGGTTAGAGAATGTTCACATATTGAGTTATGATTTGGGTTAGAGAATGTTCACATATTGTGTTATGATTTGGGTTAGAGAATGTTCACATATTGAGCTATGATTTGGGTTAGAGAATGTTCACATATTGAGTTATGATTTGGGTTAGAGAATGTTCACATATTGAGCTATGATTTGGGTTAGAGAATGTTCACATATTGAGTTATGATTTGGGTTAGAGAATGTTCACATATTGAGCTATGATTTGGGTTAGAGAATGTTCACATATTGAGCTATGATTTGGGTTAGAGAATGTTCACATATTGTGTTATGATTTGGGTTAGAGAATGTTCACATATTGTGTTATGATTTGGGTTAGAGAATGTTCACATATTGTGTTATGATTTGGGTTAGAGAATGTTCACATATTGAGCTATGATTTGGGTTAGAGAATGTTCACATATTGTGTTATTGTTATTGTGTGGACCTTACAGCTGCATCATTTGAAAGAAATAATCATCATGATTTTTTATAGGCGGACCTGAAACCTTTTCATTTCTTTCTGTGTGTCATCTTCATTTACTCTTAACCAGTAACATATAGACTGATATTTACACATCTGAACAACATCTCACATGTGTACCTTTTATTATAACATTATTCAAATAGCCCTAGTGGTTGCAGAGATACACCCTTTTAAAAATTTATGATAACAATAAAAAAAAACATTGTAAGTTGAACTATTATTATATTATTAATAAACCAAATTTAAATTACATTATACAATGATGATAAGGCATTTGGCTTTAAGACATGTAATTAAAAGCACTTGAGAACAATAAGGTTTTCAGTCTGAAACAGAAAAGAAAGTGTAGCAGGCAGTTGGTTCCAGCCCTTCGATGCATAACGACTAAAAGCCGCTTGTCCTTGTTTGGATCCGGTCCAGCAGCCCCCCCACATCCCTCCCCCCCTCCCCCCCCACACACCCCCCCTTCTCCCTTAGTGCTCTGAGGGGTCTTCAGGGTTGTATTGCTCGAGCATGTCAGCTATGTATTCATGGCCAACTCCAGATTTATAGACAAGTAATAAAGCTTTTAAATCGATTCGGTGGGATACTGGCAACCAGTGCAGATATTTAAGAACTGGGATGATATGCAGTTCTTTTGTGTTTGGACAGAATGCTTGCGGCAGAATTTTGAATAAGTTGGAGGTGACTGATGGTCTTTTCAGAACCTTTTATCACGAGTCCATTGCAGTAAAATCAGGTTTGCTGGAGATAAAAGCAGAAATTCAATTTGTCCAAATCCTGTTTTGTCAAAAGGTCCCAAACTTTGGCTGAACTAATGTTTTAAGGCGAAGAAATACTGATTATGGGATGGCTTCTACTTGAAACAACAAATTTCTCAACCGGCTTGTTCCTGTAGGTTAACAGCCATTCTTAGCCCCTCATCTTTGCTGCCGATCGCTGAAGGATCTTTTTTTAATCATAAGAAATTTGGATATCCAGTTATATTTATGATCACAATGTGTTTGTATAATATCTCTATTGTTAGCAGTCATTTGATGATGAGAGGGCGAAGTACATTTGAGTATCGTCAGCATGGGCAAGGTGGTTCTGAAGGATGTGGCCGAGTAGGACAATGTAGAGGTTAAATAGGAGTGGGCCGAGGATTGACCCTTGAGGGACACCACAGGTCAAGGTAAAAAAAAAACCACTTACGTTGGCTTTTTAAATACATGTTGAGGTCGGTGAAGGATTAAGATGCAGGAACTATATTTTCTCTTTACACTTTTGTCTTATGACAATGGTGCCTCATTATATCGAGCTGAGATTGTTCTGCAATTGTTGATGTAAAACATGGGTATGTATCGTATATGCAAGTGCCTTTAAAAGGTGAATTTAAGAAATTATGTAAAATCGAGAAAAAGACCTCAGTGTCTGAAGGGTTAAAACACGAGTATGCAACAGACTCGGGATACTTTTTGCTTTCTACTTCCCTCGCAGCGCTACGACTCGCCACACGTTCATGGACAATCTGCCGGCCTTTAAATATATATAAAATATATATTGTGCCGCCTGACGCCGACTGCAACCCAGATTACGTGAGAACCTTTCACACCGTGCGACGTGCAACACACTTATACCCATCACACACGTCTAAGTCCTTTTAATAACCCGAAGCACATCACACTCGTATCAATATGCTCCAAGTGTTCGCCGGAAGGCGTCGCTGACGAATGCTAAAATAACTCCGGCCAGATAATTACCCCGTATAACCAATAAATTTGAGGCTGATTAGAAAATGACAGCGAATAACTCACCTCTTCAGCCGTGTGTGACGGCGCGGCGTGGCCCTCCAGCGACAACATTTTTCCAGCCATCTCCCGCTGATTGCCCTAAAATATATTTTGCCCACACAGCATACCCCCCCCTGGGTGTTTTGACAAAAGGCAGAGCAGCACTGACTCGCCTGGCTGCCGCTGGCGGCCGCTGAGGGTTGAGGGGTTAAACTCACAAGCTACTTAAGTGCTGTCAAGGCACAAAATTGGACGGAGCACCGGGCTGAATAATTACAGAATAACAAGGGAAAGGGGGTCTTTGTTTGGCAAAGGGAGAAAAATAATTGATTTAGCAGGGGAGGGGCGGGACATTTCTTCTTTTTTTTAACGCACCAGAGGACATGGAAGGTCTCCCGCAGTGGCACTTGGCGTCCGAGGGAACTTCCAACCCACTAGAACGAAGAGCAGGAGGAGCTTGAAAAGATGTAATTAATTGGATCAGATTAAAATTAATGAAGTAATTAAGGAGCTGCCTGCCCTACTTCTTCCAGTCTGGAACTGTGGAAGTACACCAGTGGCAGCAGGAGTGGCAGTGGCACCGCGGGGGAGAGGAGAAGAGTGACTTTGAATTAGAAGTGCTGAAGAGTGCAGCAGGAGAACAGCAGCAGGAAATGAAAGCGGCGTCGTGTGTGGGACGCCGCTTGTATCCAATTTATTTTGTACATCTCTGCTGTCGTTGCTGTGGCGTGTTTTCAGTAAAAGATACTTGTGTGAGATCAGATGAGAGGGCAGTGAGGCTTTTGTCTTCAACTGAACGTGGATCATTTTATTCAAGCAGAGAGACGACAAGAGGTCAACGTCTGTGATTCAGGAGCGACAGAATCAAAATGAGGAATGAGCGGCAACTTCACAAATAATGAATCGAATTGCGCACCAAGTCACACAAGACACGCCTCTAATGACTAAACACCCGAGTGCAACGTCCTCTTTTCAGCGGCTGGCTCCAATATCACTGTTTGGTCACTTTAACCACTTTAACTGGTGCAGTATGAATACGTTTCTTTTGTAAATACTTGTTTATTCTGTCTGTACATATAATAGTGCTATTGTTGTTGTTTTTTTACTGTTTTACTGTTTACTTATATGTATTGTTTATTTTTTACTACTATCTCTTGCTGCTGTAATCCTGCCATTTCCCCACTGCGGGACTAATAAAGGATTATCATATCTTATCTTATATTATCTTATCATATCTTATCTTATCTTATATTATCATATCTTATCTTATCTTATCCATGCGGGAAAAAGGTAAATGCACTTGAGTGGTTTCGGGTCGGACTCGGGGCTCATTTACCTCACGTATGCCGGTGGGCGGAACATCATTAATATGGAACATTATTGTTTTTGTCACTTAAATTTGTATTAATTTAGATATATTAACATTAAACACAAATAAAAAAATGACGTTTGTCAGACAATAATGCAAACATTTTCTTTTTAAAGGAGAAATCATATTTGATTATGATTCCGTTCCCTTATATAAATGTTTTGAGACATGGAGCTCGCGCCTGCAGCAGCGTGGGTCTCCACATTAACTTACGCACGAGAGCGCAGCGTTAACGTCGTTGATCATCGAAATCTTGTTTATTTCCTCATTCGTTTTCAAAAGTGACTTGTAGGGGGAGATTCTTTTTCATTTATTTTAATTACATAACTGTCATTGTATCGTGTCTCGGTATCCCAATAAAAATGAATTTGAGGGGACGCCTCTTCTATGAAAGGGCTTCAGTTATTTCAGCGTAACTGTGTGTGGCCGTCAGCGCTCATCTCTGGGAAGTGCATAGAAAGAGTCTTGTGCATATATATATATATATATATATATATATATATATATATATATATATATATATATATATATATATATATATACATATATGAATATATGTATATATATATATATATATATATATATATATATATATATATCTCAAATATGTACATTGCATATTCTTTACTGTGAATCTTTTCACATTCCTTTGGCAATTTTACACATTTCTGCAGGAAAAACTGCCACTTCCCAAAAAGCTGCAAATCATTTTTATTTTCAATAAAATTCTCTTCTAATGAGCTGTAATTCATATATTATCAAACAGTTTTTTATTGTATGTATTTTGTGTTTTCTTTCTCATTTTTGTTTTTCATTCTATGTTTAGTTTCCTGATTGTTGTGCTTATATTTAACAGTTTTCTTTGTAGGTTTCTCACCTTTCTATGTTTACGTTATGGAATATTACACCAAAGCAAAATCCCTGTGCGTGAAAACTTCGTGGCAATAAACCAGATTGAAGGCAGAGAACAGAAGAACATGTAGCAACATTTTAAAATGAAAACACGTCCTTTAGCTGGTTTTCTGTGTTTCGGGTGTGAAACACACACTTCTGAAATGTGTTTTCTCTAGAATAGAATCTGCATGCAGATGAGACCCATAACTGAGAACAATGTCCATAAACATAAACAAATGTAATGCATATTAATGGTGCCGTTAGAGGGGAGCAGATGTCCAACTTGCATATTTAGCATTTTAAGTGATAAGAAATAATAAAACTAATAAAGATTTATGTCCTGAGTTTCAAATTGCAAATTTGAGTCATTCCAGTCTCGAGGTGGAGAGAAAGGTCTCATAAAGAATCAAAATGTCAGGTGTAGAAATGATTCATGGCATTGTAAGATGTTGTGTTTGAAAGGATCTGTTTCAAAAGCCAGAAGATGTTTACACAAAGAAGAAAGAAGAAACGCCACAAAGAGTTGTAATTTTCTCCGAAAGGTTACCACAGTTCCCGTTTCTGTCGAGAGAGGGAAGTTTGTCCCGAATTGTGCCGCTGTATTCGTACCGGACCCCCAAGAGAAGTGGCTTCATTCAGCTGAGAGTTCAAAATAAACGTTGCTTAACAGCGACATTCGTTACCCGGAGAGTTTTGGGAGGACATGAACGTTTCTTAAATGTTAGGTTTCTACCTAAAACCCTGTGGAGCTAACGCTAGCAGAGAAGCTACGTTAGCTACTGCAGGTATACACATGTGTACACATGCTGCTTTAGTTTTGTAATGGTTGCAACAGTAAATAAAATAAAGGGTCCCGAAAGAGAAGGACCTTTTTGGTTTGATACAAAAACGGGAGACACACAGGTTTTTTAACGGAAAAGGCACATTTCTTAAGAACCAAACGACAAGGTAAACTATGTTCAGTTTTAAAGCTTCAAGTTTCTCTCAATCTTGTGTTTTTGGCCGCCGCCATCTTGTTTAGTTCACATCAGATATCAGAACCATTTATTCGCCAGGTATGTTTACCTGTATCTTAACCGCATAACATTAGACATGAGACGAGACAATCAGCAATCAATGACGACAACAGTGCAATAGATATTGAATTAAGTATCAAATAAAGTGCTCAGACAAACAGATAACAGTAATGTAAAGTGTATGTTAAAGTGACGTGTATTTAAATATGAAGTGTGAAGGGATGTGCCGGTGACCGGTAAGAAAGAAATAGTCCCTCAAGACCAAAAGAGATGGAGTACCTGATGGTTAAAGACTTCCCAAGAGGAAGCAAATCTCCCAAAGACGTTGGTGAATAAAGCAAAGAAACAAATCCACGCTGGAGACATTCGCTGCACACAACAGTAATTAACAATCCTCAAAAATCCAAGTATTGCTGAAAATGAAATGAGATGTTAAGCATCGCGATACGTGTTTGAGTTAACCAGCGAATCACAGTCTCAGCAACTACAATTACACAAGTAAGAACAACCGCAATTATGCTACGAGCTGCAATTATATGACCAGAAAACATTGCACACTGTAGAAAGACAAAGACAAAGAGGAAGGAGAGTTTGTGTTGTGTATAAATAAAGCAGTGTTATTGTCATTATGGCTTTGATTCCTAGTGGGGCCACCCCTGCTACAAATGTATGTTCGGTACATCATCACGCTCATGAGCTCAAGAGCCGGGACCTAATGTCAGCGTTATGTTCTCATGCTCTGATGAGGCGACCTCGGTCCTGGGAGCAGAGGAAGAAAAGGAGAGACTGACGTCTCTGTGCTGACTCAGTGTTTTTGTGTGGCGTCGATCGGGGACAAAAGGCGAGATGGAAATAGAATAAAAAAGGAGGAGAGAATAATATATAGAGAGAGGGACGTGATGTGAATGTTCTGTGCAACCAACGCTGCCTTTGAGTCTTCAACTGTTGGAGTCTGGACCTGATGCTTCCTGTAATACGTACGAGTGAAGCCCATGCAGAAGTGTCTTTAACTTGCATCTTTTCCAAATGACCACCAGGGGGCGACTCCTCTGGTTGTATAGAAGTCTATGCTTCATGTGTTAAAGCTGCATTCTCTCTCCTGACCACCAGGGGGTGACTCCTCTGGTTGTATAGAAGTCTATGCTTCATGTGTTAAAGCTGCATTCTCTCTCCTGACCACCAGGGGGTGACTCCTCTGGTTGTATAGAAGTCTATGCTTCATGTGTTAAAGCTGCATTCTCTCTACTGACCACCAGGGGGTGACTCCTCTGGTTGTATAGAAGTCTATGCTTCATGTGTTAAAGCTGCATTCTCTCTCCTGACCACCAGGGGACGACTACTCTGGTTGTATAGAAGTCTATGCTTCATGTGTTGAAGCTGCATTCTCTCTCCTGACCACCAGGGGGTGACTCCTCTGGTTGTATAGAAGTCTATGCTTCATGTGTTAAAGCTGCATTCTCTCTACTGACCACCAGGGGGTGACTCCTCTGGTTGTATAGAAGTCTATGCTTCATGTGTTAAAGCTGCATTCTCTCTCCTGACCACCAGGGGGCGACTACTCTGGTTGTATAGAAGTCTATGCTTCATGTGTTAAAGCTGCATTCTCTCTCCTGACCACCAGGGGGTGACTCCTCTGGTTGTATAGAAGTCTATGCTTCATGTGTTAAAGCTGCATTCTCTCTACTGACCACCAGGGGGTGACTCCTCTGGTTGTATAGAAGTCTATGCTTCATGTGTTAAAGCTGCATTCTCTCTCCTGACCACCAGGGGACGACTACTCTGGTTGTATAGAAGTCTATGCTTCATGTGTTGAAGCTGCATTCTCTCTCCTGACCACCAGGGGGTGACTCCTCTGGTTGTATAGAAGTCTATGCTTCATGTGTTAAAGCTGCATTCTCTCTACTGACCACCAGGGGGTGACTCCTCTGGTTGTATAGAAGTCTATGCTTCATGTGTTAAAGCTGCATTCTCTCTCCTGACCACCAGGGGGCGACTACTCTGGTTGTATAGAAGTCTATGCTTCATGTGTTAAAGCTGCATTCTCTCTCCTGACCACCAGGGGGTGACTCCTCTGGTTGTATAGAAGTCTATGCTTCATGTGTTAAAGCTGCATTCTCTCAAAATTAAAATAATTTTCCGTACACTGGAAATGATTAAATGCACCACGGACCAGCGGGGTATTCCACTGATACCCCACTAGAGTGGGAGAGGGATTGTCTTTTTGTGTGAGGCCACAGAAGAAGAGCTGTGAAGACCCTCGTCTTTTCATTAACGAGTAATAAAAGTCACCAAAGCACCACAATTGGACTTTTTTAATCAGAGGAAATCTCTCCTGGTTCCCTCAGACGCTCCATCCTCTCCCTCTTTTTTCTTCTCCATTCTCCATTGATGCCCTCCCCCCCTCCCCATGCTAAACCCTCTATGATCCAGTTCACTTTGTCTTAAAGTAAAGCCCCCCCCCCCCCCCCCCCCCCCTCCCTGATTGTATGTCTGCACCACACCCCGCTCACCATTTACATGTGATAATGACAGCGCATGTCCAGTGTGTCACGTCAGGTCAAGGCATAAAATAGAAA